>NC_141140.1:12613798-12913798 GCF_053477565.2 Lygodium microphyllum | reverse complement strand
CCTTCTTAAAATCTTGCCAATGCAAATTTTGAAGGAAAAGATCAGTCACTTTTTCCCTCAAGGCGGGTGTGACAAGGCGAAGGAAATATTTACTCATAAGTCCTGTTGGTACTCCAAAAAATCCCATCTTGATCTCATATGTTTTCAAATAAGCTGATACATTACGGTCATCAAATAACTTCTTTTCATTCTCAATTGCTTCAATCGCCTTAGTGGCACTGATTGCATTCTCTTGCTCCGAATATAGTTGCCTTTGCTGAGACAACTATTGTTGATGCAACTGCTACTGCTGCTGTATATACAATTGTATCTGTCGATTTTGAAGCTGCACATACATAGACATATTCTGTAAAAACTTTTTTAAATCATCCATTGAAGTACTTGAAGTAGCAGTCAATGATGGAGTCGAAGTAGAGGACAAAGCAGGAATCGTAGAAGAGGCTGAAACTAATGTTGAAGTATCTCCCATCCTGAATTTTTTTTAAATGCGATGTTTTCATGTCGGGTTCACCAAAGATGTCGAAGGGTTTTTGAAAGCAAAGTCACGACCACAGAGGACCTTGACTAATTTCAGGATAGAAGATCAATCAAGCAAGATCATGATTCAATTTGAAAGAAGGTCACCTCAATTTTGGATAATGGCCCTATAATCAACTTGTTCAAGCCTTTTGGTCTCTTGAATGTGGCAAATAGACCTGGATGTATGCAATACTAACTACACTTCACCCGTTTGATTACAACCCTGTTCAACATCAACAGTTTCAGCTTCATAAAAGAAACAAATCTGATTTATAAACTGGCTACTCAAAAACTGAAGTCCTTCACGTCCCTTCTTGCTATTTTGGAAAGAGATACTCTACAAGTTGTCCATTGATTAGTAGTGTATAAGAAGCACCAAGATAATCTGTATGCTGGAGACTAGACTCTTGCTATTTCAAAGAGGAACACTCCCCAGGTTATTTTCTGATTGTTTTTCAGCCATGGAATACATATTTTCTTCCAACTGCAATTTAGAGAACAAATAGATAATCACCCCATAGCAAGTCTTGTTCAGAAGATAAACTGATTTGGGACTGTTGCTATCATACAACTGTTTAGAGCCACACTTGATTCCTCTTCTGCTTTGCTGCTATTTTTAGACATCTATTAGTCACACTAGAGACAGTCTTCCTGTGCCATGTTAATGTATGCTTCAGCTTTTGCCATATCTGCCATAAAACTCTTTTTCTTCTACATAACCTCAAGCTCTCTATCCAGGGCCTTTTGGGTTTCTATTTGTTTTAAGTCATGTGTTAACATCTAAAGTTGTTGTTTCAAACTCTGTTAACCCCAAGTCAAGATGGCAAAAAAATGGAGAAAAAAGCAAAAGGAAGATGGAAAAAGAGCAAAGATACGCAGGCGGCCTCTAAAGATGAACCGGGGCAAAAAACACAACCTTAAAAGAAAAGGCGCCTCAAAAAACTTGGAAAATTCTTGTAAAAGAGTGCTAGGCTCCTTCCTATGCCAATTGTAAAATACTAGATAGGTGTAGGCTAGAGGCACAAGGCTAAAAGAGGAAAACGGAAAAAGGACCTTGCCACAATGGCCGCTCATGTAAAAAAGGGATGGGTGCCCATGGGATTTTAGGGTTTGTATATATAAAGTTCAAAAAGTGAATAAGAGATCATTCTTTGGTGTGTGGCAAAAAGAGTCTTCTTCTTCTTATCTCCTTCTCACCTTCTTACTTGTGTGTGCTCTTGAGAGAGGGAGTGTGAGAGTGTGAGGGAGTGAGTGTATGTGAGAGTGAGGGATCAAGAGGGTGAAGCTTTTCACCGTCTCCTTTTCTCTTCTTCTCTTCCCTTCTCTCTACTTGCGTGCATGGCTATGGAGGATGGAGCTTGGAGGTGGAGGAGGCTTGAGGATGCTTGAGCTATCATCTAGGATCGTGGAGCTACTGGTGTGTAGAAGAGAGGAGGCAACTCATATCGGCGCTAAGGTGAGCTCACTACACTCGTAGGATCAATGGTGCGTCAGCTAGGTGAGAGATAGTCATTAGAGCTCACTTGGAATGCTTGACACAATAAGCGGTTCGTGGGTCTTGGCGGTTGAGCGAAAGCTCCCACATTTTGGTTCCGTTGCCGGGACCAATGGATTCAAGCTTGAACACTTGCGCGCCTCATATCGACATCGAAGTAAGGGATTCATCCCCGAACTGGAGCTTGAGATAGGTAGGAAGTTGGGTGTTTTTGATCTTCAAAACAAGTAAGTATTTTGGGTTATTTTGTTTGTTTGATGATTAGGAAACATGGAGAAATCAGTTCAGCATTTTGCTTTCGATTCCTGTTGCATTTAGAGTAGGATAGGATTAGGAAATCGCACCGGAGAAGGGTAGGGTTCACTGTTGCAAAGCAGGGCAAAAAATTGTGCAAAAATGGCAAAAATCTCACTTGTGATGCTTAAGATTGGTAAGTGAGTGATTGGGGGCATCAACACCATACCCGGAAAGGGGCATAAGAGCCAAGAGGCCAAGGAAGCACTCATTTGCAACATTTCAGTGTGAAAGAGAGAGAGAGAGAGAGAGAGAGAGAGAGAGAGAGAGAGCTACCTGTCGATTCGATTCGATTGCACCAATGACGAGCACGTCACTCCATCCAGGTATATGAATCCCTTCTCTTACTCCCTTAGGTAGGATTTGGAGGGTTATGCCTGGTATAATTGAGTGAAGCACGAGAAACGATCGAAATTGAGTTTGCGTTGTTTACGTGCGCCGCGCTCAGCCCGTCCGCACGGCCACTTCTGGGCCGAGTCCCAGAATCGACCCTCGGCCCCTTGCCATTCGGCCCATCCGACCAAAACCCTAATTGGCTCGTCCGAGTCTATCATCTGAACTGTGGTCAAATTAGGCCCTCTTCCACGTGTCAAATTCGGCACTCGGCCCACTTGCCTCGGCCCATCCGAGCAACCTTGTCCAAGTCAACCACTCGGCCCGTCCGAACAAATTCATCCGAGTGACTCCGTCTGAGTGACTCCATCCGAGTCCACCCTGTCCAAGCCCCAAATTTGGCCCTCAAACCATGTGCCTCGGCCCGTCCGAGTAACCCACTCGGACCCTGCAATTCAGACTAGTTGGGCCGAATGTGCAGTTTCACCAAATTTTCAGAAAACTTTACCTGACCCAGTCCCAACACTCAACAGCGCAAACTGTCGAAAGCCCGTATGGTGCTCAGAACTTGATTCAGGCATACGGAATAGGCAAAATCGTAGGGCACCGCTGCTTAGTAGCTAGAAGTGGGTAGTTGTGAGATTCGGAGGCTTAGACACGACCCGCTAAGCTGTAAGACCTGATCGGACCAAAAACGAACGAGGCAACATCTTAGGGAAACCCTAAACCCTGACAAGACAGCCATGAAGTTAACAAGCCTATTCGGCCCAAAACAATGCGAGAGTGTGTAAGATGACTAGGAAGTGGTTGCTGCACTCACTCTGAATTTTTGCACTTGAAGTACACTTAAGAAAACTGAAAGCCTGATTGAGCACAAGTGCATAAGGAAAGACACATTGAGTGGCCATAAATTGAGGATTGTATGAAATAATTGAAGAAACTCACCCAGATAAACCACTCAAGGAACCCACCAATAGGAGAGAACCAAATACATAGACAAACCATCAACGCGCAGAAGTAGGACCAAGCAAGGGACGCCGACGAAGTGGATCTGACGAGCCTACTGAACCTGATCGATAGCTTGGTGGAGTACGACAACTCGACAATGGCAAAAGAAAGTCCAAACTGCAGATATAGCAAGGAATTCGACTTAGGAGCCTTTCCAGATTCAGTTCAGAAGCTGGTCAGTAGTTACGACGCTCATACTCGGTACGAGCACCGCGGTAGGACGACGAACGCTATCATCGCATATCTAGAAGAGGAGAGAAAGCTGGCCTGCAAAGCATTGCAAAGCATGGCTGAGTACAATAGGGATCAGCAGGCTAGGAGCCAAAGGTAAGGCATGGAGTTGCGAGAGGTGCAGCGGGTACTGAACTTGGCTGGCAGGAATCGAACGTGGACCATGAGAGGGCACTAGAAGGAGACTTAATGCTAAGTGAGCTTCTCATGAAGTGATTGCTCGATAACACGGCTGCAGAGCAAAGTGCCATGGCTCTAGCGACATCACTGCTCACAGGATTAAGAGCAAACTAGGGCACAAAGAGCCAGGCTAAAATCCCTATTATTGCCAAGCAACTCGATAAGTACCAGCCCCATGACGATCCCTATAGCTTTGTTGAGCAGTTCGAGCGAGTCTGTGAAGCCAACGGCCTCAATGACTTGACTCAATGCTCTCAAGCATTCGGGCTTTGCTTGGGCGGCAAGGGTAGGATGTAGTATACGAGCTTAGATAACGCAGAGAGAGCCAACTTCGATGGCCTCAAGGATCTCTTCATTAAGAGATTTGTCGAGCCTGGATACTCCGATAATCTACTAGTACGCTTGATGAATGTCAAGCAGACTACAGTTTTACTTTGTCAATTTATCCCCAAAAATTTGCATGATATGAGCATTTTTTGACATTTTGACAATTAAAAATCATCAAACCAAAGGTATTCAACATGTCCAAGAAATAGCCATACCATATACACCAATGTGGATATCAATTGCTTAATCACAAGAGCCCAAGGACATTAATGTAGCCATTGTAAATATATAATATGAGCTCTCAATTTTTACATGTTATACATCGATGAGAAAACTTTCAAAAGCATTCCAAAAACATGCTGACATCATAGGAGGACATTCACGATTACGTGACCCATGTGTGGAGTCTCTTCAAGAGAATCCCTACTGGAGAGTGATTAACTGAAAGAGCAATATCAACTGTATTCATCAGCGGGATTCAGAAGGAGGAATTATACAAGGCTTTGGTAGGCAACTCAAGCTTGCAACGGGACGCGCTAGCAAGGGTCTTTGAGGAGGCCATCCAAGTTGACGATCAGTTGAAGGAGCGGAGCTCCAGAAGCGCGCACCTAGAGGAGACCAACTCCTGAAGCTCAAAGAGAGCGTCAGCCTCGAGTGAGCGATCAGCCCCATCATCCCAGGATAAGGGGAAAACCACTGAAATGAACCAAGACTTGGTTGACGTTAGGTTGGAACTAGCCAAGTTGCAAGACATGTTGAGATGACCAACATGCCCACACGTCCAATGCGTGTACTGTGGAAAAAACCACTTGCGGACCGAGTGCCAAGACCCTAGGTCAAGACCTTGCGCTAACTCTGGTAGGTTCGGTCATGACAGCGTGTATTGTAGATTTCCATGGAGACTTCCATACTCACAACCATACGGCCAGCCTTACCTAGTGAACAGGCCGCAACTATTTTTCAGAAGGGGAGCCCCATTGGCCCTCCCCACGCCCAACGACATTAAGCCGGCCATTCCTAGGATGGAAATAAATCCTACAGACATTCCTAGGTCGCTTGGCCCTTACGTAACCTACCCACCGAGTGATGCTCCTATCCACTATGTGGAAGAACCAAACAAGGAGGAAGCTTACATATGCCCTTATGTTTCACATGACGACAAGAGCAACGCTGTCCTCATGGACTATCGCCCCGTCCCAGTGATGGCGTTAGGAAGAGGACGAGGTAAAGGCCTAGGAGGGTAGACGCAGGATCCAATCACTTGTTGGACTTGTGGCCACCCAGCTCATGTCTCATTGCACTGCCCTGAAAGGGAGCAGCAAAACAGAGATAAGGCTAACCAAAGGTCTGCTGAGTGCGGAATCACCCATCTCTTCATCGACTGCCTAAGGCAAAAACTGTCATCTAGCTTAGCCAACAAGCCCTTGGTCCCATTGGGACTGTTTGGTGTCGAGAACCACGACGGGGAGGCCACACCTATCCCATTGCAGGTCATGACCCGTGCCCAAACAAAGCAGGCTGGCATCTCTCTGCCAGGACCTAGCAATCTCGATGCAGTCTCGATAGGGAAGAAGAGCCGTAGACGGTAGAAGAGGAAGTCAGAAGCTAAAATCTCACTAAATACGGAGAGTGTTACAACTCTACCCGTTGGAAAGAAGGTCTTTGACGCAGAATCAGAGACATCAGCCCCTGAGACGGCCGAAAAGGGAAGCGCTAAGGTAGGGGAATACCCGCACCCGAAGTGACAATTAGAGGCCATAGAAAAGGTGAGAGAATGGGTGAAGGAAGCCCAAGAACATCTAAAAGATGCTGAGCATATCATAGAGGATGGGATCGATGATCTCTCCAGCGTAAGTATGCCAACCTCGCTCCCACAACCAAAGTCAAGAGAAGCAACTACAGCACAAGCGGTGCTGCTAAGGCTAAGACTCGCCGCTGCTACAGGGCCGCAGTTCAATCACGACCACTGGCCAGGACAATCCAAGTTAGGAGAGAGACGAACAACCAACAATCTCCTAACCACACTGGTGACTATCCCTATAACACTTAGCCTAGGAGATCTGCTTAGACAGCACCCCACCCTATGGCAGGATCTTAAGTAGTGGGTTGAAGGGTCACAAGAGCAGGTCACGACAGACCCTCATGACCATGAGGCAGAAACGCAAATACCGAGTTTGACGCTGCACTCTATGCCTAAGTCCTTGCACGTCAATGCCTTTTGGGAAGGCTCCAAGATGCATGCAGTCTTACCAGTCTTAGCCCTAGGCGATACAATGAGGAAGGGAATCGTAGACATGGGGTCTAGGGTTAGTGTGCTTAGCCACACAGTGCTTTAGACTTGGGGAAACCCACCTGTTGAGACTACAAGGTTTAATGTCACACTAGCAAACGGTATGAGAGTAATGCCATTCGGGGTGCTAAGAATTGGCCAGTGAAGATAGCAGGTGTCCAGTTCTCCGTTGAGTTTATAGTCATGAAGGGAGTGGACTACGACATCCTATTAGGCCGCCCCTGGATGCACAACGCTAGGGTCATTGAAGATTGGGGTAACGGCTTAATCTTCCTTGGCAATAGGACGGACGCCGTGAGAGTAGAGATGGACACCTGGAAGACCTCATCCGTCGACTTAGATGCCACCTTTGCTATGCTCAAGGTTAATGCTCAGGTCAAGAAGTCCTACGGGCCCTTGACCAGGTATATCCCGTGCCTAGAGGACGAGTGGGATTGGATGCATGTCCTTGCTACAATCGACCTGCCATTCTCTGATCACGAGGCATATGAGCAAGCCATCAAAAAAATCGGAAAGACTGACGACACACCCTCCGTACCAGTCTGCATGATGGTAGGAAGCCTTCATGGGAAGCCGAAGCCCGTCAACTCCCACGTCCCAACCAACAAAAGGGAACTCTAGGAGATACTAGAATGTCTATCGGACAAGCTAGCTGGCAATCCAACTATAAATCTCAAACCACTCAAAAGGATCTCCTAGATGAATCCAAGTGGCAATGGACCAAAGTGCATGACTTAAAACCTCATGTATAACTGGGCCCTAGTGCCTGACCAACGACCAGGGATAGACCGAGTCTAGGAGATGACGAGCAGTCTGATGAAGGAAATTCGAATGATGAATATGAAGACTACCAATCCTTCAGTGATGAAAGTGAGGGTGAGGTAGATACCATAGAATATGACATTGAAGGACAAGAAATAGAGAAAATACGAGCAGACTCCAAGCCGCAGAGAAAGAGTATCTTTCGGATGGAGCGAGGAGTCATGAGCGTGGAATGTGATCGCACCTGGTTGGAACACGTAGGAGCCATAGACCTCGAGCAAGCGGGACTAGCCCAGCCAGGAATGACATCAGTATTTAGAACTGAATCACCATCTGAACTGCGCCCACTAGGGGAGACCACCTCTTCTAGGGAAGGAGGGGAATTCGACTCTGAATCAGAGGTTAGTTCGGATAGTGATCAAGAGATCCCTAGGCCGCCCACAATCAGACGCACCAAGGGGGACCTACCTGTCCACCTGAGGCACAGACGATTGAGATAGGAAAAGGCAAAACAACCCAGGGATACTCGAACGAAAGAACAGCAAAAACCGCAGGATCTCCCTAAACAATTTACAAAATTCAAAAAGGGGGATAGGGTGGTAGTTTTGTTAGGTGCCAAACATCAAGCAGACATGCAAACCAATCAAGGGACCAGCCAAGGTGAAGGAGGTGGACCTAGCCCAAGAAGGGGAACCACCTCGACCAGTCTTCATTGCTGATGACTTGACTAATAAAGAAGAAACGAGTCTTGTCACTCTCTTGCGAGAGTACATAGACGTGTTCACCTATTCCTTAGGAGAGCTTAAGGGGGTAGATCTGAGTGTCGTGACTCACAGCATACCCATGACGCCAGGGTACGGTCAAGCAGCGACCGTACCCTATGAATCCAAACATGCTCATGCTGTCAAGGAGGAGATTGATAAGCTGATGAGAGTAGGATTCATTTATGAAATTGAGCACACAGACTGGGTATCGCCCACAGTCATCGTGATGAAGAAGAATGGAAAAATCCGAGTATGAGTCAATTACAAGAAGGTAAATGCTGCCACCAAGAGGGACAACTATCAGTTGCCGTACACCTAGCACATGCTTGAGAGAGTGGCAGGCAAGGAAGCCTACAGTTTCCTGGACAGCTTCTCAGGGTACAACCAGGTGCAAGTGCATCCTGCGGACAGGCATAAGACTGCCTTCACCACTAAGTGGGGCGTCTTTGCTTACATAGTCATGCCCTTCGGGTTGACTAATGCCCCTGCCACTTTCCAATGCCTCATGTGCACCATCTTTAAGGACATGCTTCGCAAGGAGTTAGAAGTCTTTGTTGACAACCTCTGTGTCCACTCGACTTGGATTCAAACACTTAGACGAACTCCGAGCAGTCTTTAAGCGGTGTTGTTATACCGTCTCTCCTTGAACCCCTTAAAGTGCCAGTTTTGGGTGAAGCATGGATGCATTCTAGGGCACGTGGTGTCAAAGAACGGCATTGCCACTGACTTCTCAAAGGTTAGGGTCATTGTTGACCTTCCACCCCCAAGCAACTACAAAGGAGTTCAATGCTTCCTAGGCCATACTCGGTACTATCGGCGGTTTGTACTCAATTATGCATTGATCACCAAACCATTGTACAAGCTGCTTATTGTCTTCGAATGGACTGAAGCATACCAACAGGCATACCAAGAGTTGAAGAAGGCTCTAACCACAGCACCAATCCTATGAGCCCCAGATTGGACCATCACCTTCCACGTGCATACCGATACTTCTAAGTTTGCCGTGGGGGCAGTGTTGTGCCAGCCTGGCGAACACAATTTAGACTATCTAGTGAGCTTTGCTAGCAAACAACTCACTGAGATAGAAATGAATTACTCGATGATGGAAAGAGAGGGATTAGCCATGGTATTCGTAGTGAAGAAATTTCGGCATTACCTTTTGGCCACGCCCTTCACCTTCTTTGTGGACCATCAAGCCTTACTTTATCTAGTAAACAAACCTTGTGCTACAAGACGCATAGCTCGATGGCTCCTTCTGCTTTTAGATTTTGACTTCTCCGTAGTGGTATGGAAGGGAAAACAGCATTACATGGCTGATCACATGTCGCGCATTCCCACCGGAGAAGCCGCTGGACAAGGTGTTATTGATGAACTGCCCAACGCCCATCTGTTTAACCTGTCCAGCAAGAGAGAGACCTACTTAAGGCTGATCTAACGCCGTATTGGGCAGATGACATAGTCCAAGTGCTTGAGCACGGACTGCCTGACCGACCAATAGAAAAATCCTAGCTTAGGCGATTAATCCTTAAGATCCAGCCGTGTCAGTTGATTGCAGGCCAACTCTATAGGATGGGGCAAGACAGATTGTTGCGCAGATGCGTGTGCGAATATGAGATGCATGATGTGCTCTCAGAAGCGCACGCCAGTGTTGCCGGACGGCACTTTAGTGGAGACCCGACAGCACGAAAAGTGTTGCAGTCTCAACTGTGGTGGCCCACGCTTTTCCACGACGTAGCACGATTCATCAAGCACTGTGACGAGTGCCAACGGACAAAGGTCCCAATTCTCAAAGACCAAATGGAATTAACCTGCTCGAAAACCCTTCAAAAAATGGAGAATTGATTTCATTGGGCCCATCAGTCCTACGGCACAGTATTCACAGGCTAAGTACATCATTGTGGCCACGGATTACCTCACTAAATGGGCAGAATTGCAAGCGACACGAATAAACGACGCTAGAACGACGGCTAAGTTCTTATGGAAGCAAGTAATCTCATGATTCGGTTACCCCATCGAACTGGTCAGTGACCAAGGCACGCATTTCATCAATGAAGTGATCACACATCTCCTGTCCACCTTCCTCATCATCCATCACAAATCCTCACCATACTACCCTCAAGAAAATGGCCAGGCCGAATCAATGCATAAGATCCTTGTCAATGTCCTAACCAAGGTTGGTTGGGACAACAAGTTGATGGCAGCTTTGTGGGCTTACCGAACAACTTATAAAATGGCTGTCGATCAAACCCCCTTCAGACTGACATATGGAACAGAAGCGATTCTATCATTAGAGTTCTTCATTCCTAGCCTGAGAATAGCACTTCATGAACGATGGGACGGGAAGGAGGCATGGATGCAACGCTTGGTTGAGCTCGAACGCCTCTTGGAGACTCGTCTTCTAGCCACCCATGCACTGATCTATGAGAAAGCACGACGTAAGAGCTAGTTTGATCAGCACGTCAAGTAGCGCGAGTTCGAACAGGGTGACTTAGTGCTCCTCTACTCAGTTAAAGGGCACAAGCAAAAGATGAAATTTAGAGGTCTTGGACCCTTCAAAGTTCGTGCGATCAGCCAAACAGGCAATGTGGAACTCGAGACCCTTAATGGTGAAGGAATAGGCTTCTTCAATGGCAGTCGTGTCAAGAAGTACTACCCTCCTATGCATCCCTTGCACGAGTCACCAATGTTAGAACTGCCTGTCGAGGTACGAGTAGCCACAATCACTGAAATCGATGATGAGGACGAGAAAGCTGTGGAACCCGCATGCCTTCGTATCACGGTCATGGCAAAACATGTGCTTTCACTGCCTTGATCAACGAGGGAGCAGACTTCAATGTCCTGACCTACGATCATTGGACTCAACTTGGCCAACCACAACTTCAACCCACCACTGCAAAATTAAGCCCATATGGGGCTCATTCCTATGCACTACTCGGCAAGTGCAAGGCAGTTGTTTCTATCGAGTCTGAGACTATTCCAATGATTTTTTATGTGTTTCCAAATGCTAAAAACGCAGGCATAGAGTCACTGCTGGGGCGCACCTTCAAAAAGCAGACCCACTGCAATGTCGACTATGCATCGCAGCGCATCCACCTAGCAATAGGCAACGTTCGCATTGTTACAGCTTTCAGCAAGGGCTACGCAACCTCATCACAGGCCACCAAGCCATCGATAGAAACACATGTAGGCAATTCTAAGGAGGGGGGTAGTGTGCGGCCACCACTCCCCGAGTCTCATCGACCGTAACCCATACCAGCCAAAGCTAAGGCCCCACATCCTTGTCTTCAATGGTTGCCTAAACAATCGCAACAGCCCCTAGGAGTCGACGCTCCTACCCTGATAAGACCAGAAACTCTAAACCTAGGAGGCCCAAACGCAGTTACACAAGTAGACATGTAATTAGTCGAAGATGGGTCCCCAAGGCTTTCTTGCGTGCACAAGGCTACTATGAGGGCAATGCTTGGCTATGGATACCTAAGGCCCACATGGCCAAAGGCACTACTCGTACGCCAACCTCAAGCTTCATCATCCCAAAAACCGTAGGACCTCAAAACCACAAGCCGCAGAGCTTCCCCGACCCGCAACCATCAAGTTCATCCACGTGCAAACCTACGCGAATCGGCCACGCCTGTCGAACCAAGCAACAACAACCGCCAGCTAAAGCATCATCACAAGCAGGAAACGATCTGACTTTCCAAATCCATCCTGAAAGCAATAGGCCATCACTCGAGGCTGCTGCTAACCTAGCCTCCATCCCAGCGACCCAATCACAAGCTCAAGCACACTGCACCACCGCAACTTTCCGTCGCCAAAGGCTCAAGTCCTACCAAACCCCAACCACCCGCAAGCCTTAGGCCCTCTTGTGAGAGGAAATTCTTTCTCTCACTAGCACAGCTGATTTAGCTGAGGAAACAGGGGATGACGTGGTGGATTTCATTAAGCGACTGGATGCTACTTTTGTGTCGCTAGCTCTGAGCTATGATCGCCTCGACTTAGGCCTATTGGATGAATCCTTCGTAGCTGAAGTTTAAACGATGCCTTGTTCTTGGGAAACATTTGAATTTGCATTTGCGAAAGCAACTACCTCCACTGCTAAGTTGCTTAGTGGTGAGATCTCAAAAGAGCAAGCAATCAAACAACGCCTCATCATGTCGTATGATCAGCGAACCACCTCTGCCATCACTGACCAAGAAGTGGCAAAGCTGTCAAAACTTGCTGAGACAAAATCCCAATTTTTAAGGCATTGGTACACTCTTAGGCTGCAATGGGAAGTTGAAGGATGCCGAGTAATGACCAGCACTGTGAGCAGCAACGTGCTATTAAAACAGCAGAGTACGACCCCACATACGTCACACCAATATCATATCGAGTGTTAACCACGCTACGGGGCCGTCCTATAGAAGAACACATCAAAGGACACCCCTACCTCAACCGCTTGTTGACTGAAGAGGAGTTACACATTGCTAGCCGAGTCAACTCGGGCGACTTCCTAACTGACGTTCTCACATACATCACCCAAGTGGGGATTAAGCCCTCCGACCTGGATTGCGAAGCCCATTTGGAATACAACCCCAATTTCTATACTTGGCTCCTTCATAAGTAGCCCCTACACCTCCATGCCGAAAGCCCTTCACCTTCTAACCCTCAATCCTAGGGAGGATTCTTCTCAAACTGGAAGGGGAGGGGGTAAGGTGAATCAGATCATAAGCACTAAATCAAATTAAAGTCAGTGAAGCACGTAGACATACATTGTGAAAAACAGATGGGGTAGGAAAAGGGCATGAAAACTTTGAATTAAAAGGCAAAAAGTCAAAGTTTGAAAAGGGAATCTGCACTAGACCTTAATGAATTCATTCAAAAGCATAGAGTTTTTTCTTTTTCAGTAATTATTATATTGCAAGCACTAATGAAAATTACGGTTTATGATAGGGACAAAAAATGTCGCAGCAGGACCGAGCCCACCGCCTCCCCTTCACGGAGGAGAGAATGCGGTACAACATCAACCTGGAGAGCCGCGCCTATAATCAATTGAAATTTCAAACTATTCACAATTTGGAAGAACTAGTGGCCAAGGAAGAGATAGCCAGGAGCGTCATGGAAAGCTGCAACCTCAAGAAGTACCTGGAAAGTTTCACACAAGAACCTAAGCACACGAGCTGTGTGGAATTTCTTAGGTCCTACAACCTCGACAGAGAATGCGGCACTGTCACAGTGGGAAGAGGACAGAATGCTAAGTAAGTATTGGTTCGTCTAACCCCGACCTTGGTGGAGAAGGCACTGGGACTGGAACCAAAGGTGGAAAAGAAGCAAAAGAGGGACGTATACGCCATGCTGGGGATGAGAAAGGAGGACGTGTTGACAAACGATGGCATCAGTATCCAGGAAATCCCCAATGCAGAGACCAAGCTACAGGCAAAACTCATACATGTGCTCTTTTCCAGCCAGCTCTACAACACATTGATGCACCGGATCAACGTACCAATACTAGAGAATGTAGCGGCCCATACCCTGCACGAAGTCGACTGGAACGGCTACGTGCGCAAGACTATCAACCAGGCAGCCTGAGCACTAGACTTAGGAAGCATGCCAGCAGGAGGAGAATCCCCGATGTTGAAGGCCACAGAAAGAAAAAGGGCCTTCTCCAAAGCCTCGTTCATCGCATACGGGGGCATCTTAACGGCGCTTATCCAGAAGACTGTGAAGAAAGCATAAGAGGGGGAGGGAGAAACACCCGACTGATCACCTCCCCATCAACACCAACAGAGGTCCAGTGATAGGACAGAGACCGAGGAAGAAGGGGAAGAGCAGAAGAGCAAAAAGCAGGTTAAGGAGACTAAGAAAAAAGTAGGGGAGAAGAAAAAGAAACAGGATGAAGGCCCTAGAAAGGAGAGGGAAGACTTGGAGAAAGCGAAACGACAATCCCTCAGGGAGGCAGAGGAGAGAGAAAGGAAGGGGAAGCAGGAAGAAGAAGAAACAATGGAGCAAGTCAGATAGGCTAAAAGGGCGTCCAAGCAAGAGGCTGAAAAGAGAAGAAAAGAAGAGGAGGAGGAAAAAGAAAAACTAGAGGAAGAATGCAAAAAGGCCGAGGAGGAAAGGAAAAGAAGAGTCAGGGAGGAGGAAGAGGAGTTAAGAAGAAAAGAGGAGGAGGACATGGCCGAAGCTACACGTCGGTCCATTGAGCTGCAGTGCAGGGCGGATGACCCAGAAGCCTGGAATCAGCCAAGGGAAGAGAGGCCTAGCTCCAGCATGCAGGCACCAGAACCCGCACCCCTGCAATTCCAGAAGGAAAAGGCAAAGCACCCCTACATCCTATCCCCACCCTCATGGCACCCCCCGCTGAACCCACTATGCCCACCCCTAGCATCCCCACTAGCTTGGAAGTGTCCAACCTGGTGCCCTGGATACAATACTTCATCAGCAAGGAAATGGCCCAAGGGAAAAGCACGGAAATACTTCATCAGCAGATGTTGAATCGAGGCACGACCAAAAGCGCCCGTGTATGGAGGCCTCAACCACCCCCACCCACACAACAATGATGCCACCAGCCAGTTACGACGAATACGTCGTTGAGCTGCTCTCCCAACTAGAGAGAGCGAAGGAGGAAAAAAGAATGGCGGGGCTGAGTTGGTGACAGAAAAAGAGTCAGTGGCGGCTTTCCAACTGGAAAAAACCCGCATCATCGCCATGCAGCAACGCCAAATATTTGAACTCAAGCAAGAGTTGAAAGCCAAAGAGGACAGGGAAGAAAGCTACAAGTAGTGGCTAGAGGATGAGAATCAGGAACTCGTGCAGATGTAGCGGGAGTACAAGCTCCTCCTGATGCAATATAAGGAACTGGAGTCAAAGACCGCCACCATTGAATAGATGATGGAGTAGCTGAGCGCCAAAGAAGAGGAGAGGAGCCAAGAGAGGGAGCAACAACGAAAGGAGATCGACTGATCAGCTATGCCTCGGGAAGAAAGAACAAGACAACATGAGCAAAGAGCTCAGGGCCCAAGAGCAGAAGCTCGTAACCCTAGCTCAAAAGCAGGGGGAGATCATGGAAGGAATGAGAAAAAGGGCTGAGGAATGGGCTACACAGAGCGAGGCACAGGTGAAGGCACTGGTGCGGCGCCTTGCCTTGGTGGAGAAGGAAAAAATCTTAGTAGAAAGCAAAGCAGACGCCGCCTAGATAGCCTTCACTGCTCAACAATAGGCCTTCCTCAATACACTGTTGGATACAACTCAACCAGAGGGAACGAAGTCGTTGGAGGTGGTGAAGAAGAAATTAAGCATCACACGCAAAGCCCTGCATGCGGGGCTGCAGATGCCACCCCAACCTGCGGAGGTAAGCTTGGGCCTAGAGGAGCTGTGAAAGTATCTACTACTAGCCGGCCTAACCCCCCAAGAGGTAGATGCCCTTGGCTTTGAAGAAAGAGCACTACAAGAACACCGGCAGGGGGAGGAAGTCGAACTCGAAATCGACACGAACAGATTCAGAGAAGATGTAATCCCCCAGCCCCCCTCACCACACGAACAAGATCAACCCACCCCTGGACAGACAGGCCACCCTCAAGGAGCAACAGGAAAACCTGGTGGAAGAAGCCAGAAAAAGGATGCAGGCCAAGCCAGTCGTGCGGCCATCTACACCCCTCCCACCATGCCCCGAAGACCTCTCAATGCAATTCCACGCAGAATTAGTGGTCTAGGAACGCCAAGAAATGGAAAATGACCCTTTCTTTCAGTTTCCTTATGTCTGATAGCCTGAGAAGGGTCCTGCCGATCAAAGTGATGGAGGAGGTGATCGCGGCTCGCAACCGACTAGGCCAAAGATGGCTGGAGGATAGGGCAAGGACCCCCACTTTGTGGGGCATGGAAGAGGCCGAATTTTGGCAAGACAAAATATACGAAGTGCCACACATGGTAAGGGGCTACGAGTGCCAACCCCTCTGGAGGAGGCCAATATGTAATACCAACATGCTCGCCTGGATGGAATTTTTTAACACCCTACCCTACGAGCGGAACGACCCCACGTTTATGGCATATCCCTATAGGGTAGGCATGGATTTTGTCGCCACCCTCCATGGGAGGCATGACTTCCCCGTCATCTAAAATGCCAACGCCACTTCCTTTGAGGATGCTCTACTTTTTGATCTAGCAAGCCTATCCGCCTCCATGACGCGCTTTCTCACTGAGTTCTCCTCATGTCCAGATCCCGCATGTTGAGATATCGAGCTCCACTCGTGATATGGCAGGGTGACCGTTGTGTATTTATGTCACTGACTTGTCAATTGCAGATGCGGTTGGTACACCACCCATGAATAATAGCTAGATGACAGCTATCCTTATCTACTCTAGTTCATGGCTCAGTTAGTATGCCACCTTAGTTAGTTGAGTTTGGTTTGAGACCCATATATAGGGTTCTTCTATTTCTATGTACTAGAGTTCTTTTTTTGGCTTACACAACTAAGAAGAGGAAAACTGTTTTCAGCCTCCACCTTTGTGTGTATTCCCCCATTGTGCAAGCAAGAAAGCTACAAGTGAGACTCCTTCCTTCTCTCCCACAATCTTGACATGGTATCAGAGCCTTGTTCGTGGTAAGGAGCTCAAGAAAGCAAGCCAAGTTCACGGTGTTCTGGTAAGAGGATCAGTGTTGCTTCCATTTTTCTGTTTTGGGAGCAAGTCTCTGCAGGTAACACAGCCAGAAAGTGCAAGAGTGCATTGTCTCAGGTTGAGACGCCCTTCGAGGTGAAGCAAGAGGGCAGTATATGCTGCGGGACAGGGCTTTAGCCCTTGGTGACCCTATTTTTTTGATTTGAGGCTATTTCGAGGCCTGTTTTGGAGGAAGAAGTTTTCTGCACGCACTCAGGAAAAGGCCCAGTTTTATGCTGCGCGACCACTGTTCTACAGGTCGGTGAAAAGTTACCACATAAATTGCATCGTATGCTTATGTGCACAGACATTGGGAGTTACAAAATCATCCTTGTTGCCTGTTGATGCAAAATCGTCACTAGGAAGTGACTATGTGGTCAAATACCACTTTCGTAAGTTTTGCAGATTTGCCCTTGTGAGGCTGAAGCTTTGTTCTTTGCAGTGACAGAATTTTTTGCAGTGTTCTATAATGGCGTCTGATTCTTTTTCACAGATTGTCACTGAAAAGCTTGACAAGAACAACTTCCAAGCATGGAAGTTTAGAATGACGAATTTCCTTATGGGAAAAGGATATTGGGAATTTGTTGTAGAAAATGAAGAAGAACCAGTTCTTCTTGATGTTTCCAATCAACAGCAAATGCAGGCATTTAAAGCATGGCATGAGAGAGCCAGAAAAGTTATGTACTGGCTGTCTATCAGTATTTCAGACTCTATGATTGTGCATATTCAGGATGCAAGTACGCCAAAGGAGGCATGGGATACTCTGTCAAAAATGTATAGCACAAATACGCAAGCCAGGAAAATGCAGCTCAAGCAAGAGTTTCACAATGTGCAAAGAGAAAGTATGAGCATCAATGACTACCACATGAAGGTGATGAAGATCGCAGATGCACTTGCTTCCATTGGGTCGCCAGTGGAAGATGATGATTTAGTTTCCGTGACCTTGAATGGTCTAGGAAAGGATTATGCACAGTTCCGAACATCCATTTCCGTCCGTGAAAGATTTCCTGATTTTGAGGAGTTGATTGCTCTTCTAATTTCTGAGGAGCAGAGAAATGGTGGTGCATCTTCTTTAGGAGGAACTTCAAAAGAAGCTGTCTTTTACTCAAATGCTGGAAGAGGTAGAGGCAGAGGTAGGGGAGGCCGATCTGGAGGCGTGGTAGAAATCAGAATATGCAGCAGACTCAAGAAAACCAGTCCTATGGAGGAGGATGTGGTAACTCTAGAGGCAGGGGGAGCCAAAGAGGTCGTGGTGGATGGCAAAGAGGGCAAAATGCAAACAGCAATGTTGAATGCTACTACTGTGGTAAAATGGGTCATATGGCTAAAGACTGCTATAAAAAGCAGAATGACATCATGAATGGAAAATTGCAACAAGAGAATTATGCATCTTCTAGTAGACAGGGTGATGATAGAAATGAGCATTTGTTTATGGTGCAGCACATGAACAATTCTGTGACAAGTGCAGAAGAAAGCAACGATGTATGGTATGTTGACTCAGGTGCATCAAACCACATGACAGGTCATGCAGAATGGATGGAGGATGCAAGAAAAATGAAAAAACCAGGATTTGTGGAGATTGATGATGATACTGCATATCCTATTGTGCAGATTGGAAAATTTTCTTTGTCTATGCAGGATGGGAAAAAGAAATACCTGTCAGATGTATTTCATGTCCCAAATATCACCAAGAATCTGGTTTCTGTTGGTCAAATGGTTGAGCAGGGCTTGCAGGTCAGATTTAATCCTCATGGATGCTTTGTTGAGGATATGAAAAATAAAGGTCGCTTGATAGCAAAAGGAAAGAAGAAGGGTAGAATGTTTACATTGGATGCAGACATGCCTGAATTGAGTGCACTAATGTTTGCACATGGGACCGGTATAGTTGGAGATATTGATATCTGGCATAAATGCATTGGTCATGTTAATGTACAGGGACTTAAATCAATGCAGGCCCAAAATATTGTTGCAGGATTACCTAAATTCAAGGTTGCAGAAATGCATAAGGTATGTGAAGCCTGTCAGTTTGGAAAACAGGCAAGGAAACCATTTCCTAGACATGTTCAAGAGAGTAAGAAGCCATTGGAATTAATCCACTCTGATGTGTGGACTACTAAAGCTGCATCTCTTGGAGGCTGTCATTATTTTGTCACTTTTATTGATGACTATAGCAGAAAAGTTTGGGTGTATTTTATGAAAAAGAAAAGTGAAGTTTTTGGGCATTTCAAAACTCTTAAAGCTATGGTTGAAAAAGAAACAGGCCTGCAAATAAAATGCCTAAGGTCAGATGGAGGGGGAGAGTACCTCTCAAATGAGTTTGCAAGGTTCGTGTAGGAGCATGGCATAAAGCAGCAATATTCATGCAGTCATACGCCACAACAAAATGGAATTGCAGAAATGAAAAATAGGCATATTGGAGAGGTATCTCGTGCCATGCTCAATGAGAAAGACCTGCCAGATTTCTATTGGGCTGAGGCAGTTGCTACAGCAGTCTACATAATGAACAGGACTCCCACTGCAGCAATACATGGGATGACTCCAGAGGAGAGGTATACTGGTAGGAAACCAGATATTTCTCATTTCAAGATTTTTGGCTGCATTGCCTATGTTCATGTGCCAGATGAGTTGAGATCCAAGTTGGATCCAAAAGCTGAGAAGTGCATCTTTATTGGCTACTCTTTGTAGCAGAAAGGGTATAGATGCTATAACCCTTCTACTTGTAAGTTTACAGTGAGCAGAGATGTTTTTTTTAATGAGATGAGTAGCGGGTATAAACCAGTAAATGTGATTAATAATGTAGATGCACAAAATTGTAATGCGGCACAGAATTCACAGCAGCATAAGATATAAGTGGACCTGGAGTGTCCTCTAGCAGTGGTTCACATTCTTCGCAATGGACAGGCAGATTGAGATCAGGAGAATCTTCTCAAAGCAATGCAGATAGTGGTATGCAGGTATCACGAAAAGGAAAAGAGAAGGTAGATCAACCCATGTTTGATGTGAATGCAGGTCACTCTTATGTGGATGGTGAATCCAGTGGCTCAGAACAGAGCATTGATGATGAGTTGGGTATCCCCTCTATTGTTACACCTGGAGTAAGGAAGACCAAGGATGTTTTGAGAGCACCTGGAAGTGAGCCTACTTTGTGTAGGTCTACCAGAGCTAGGTATCCTGTGGATAGGTTGAAATATGATGGATTTACAGCCATCCACTATGCATATATGGTCAAAGTGATACAGGAACCAGAAACCACTTCTTTTGAGCAAGCCATGGAAAAAGAAAAATGGAAAAAAGCCATGGATGAAGAAATGGATGCCTTGGAAGTAAATGCTACATGGGAGTTGGTACCTTTGCCTAAAGGTAAGAATGCAATTGGCTGTAAGTGGGTTTATAAGGTGAAGCACAATGCAGATGGTTCTATAAACAGATACAAGGCAAGATTAGTAGTCAAGGGGTATGCACAAACATATGGCATTGATTATGAAGAAACATTCAGTCCGGTTGCAAGGATGGCAACCGTAACAGCAGTCATTGCTATGGCTACATCAAAGGAATGGTCTTTACATCAGATAGATGTAAAGAATGCCTTCTTGCATGGTGATTTGCAAGAAGAGGTCTATATGGAGCAACCACCAGGTTATGTGCATGCTGTTCATCCTGAGTTTGTTTGCAGGTTGAAGAAAGCCTTGTATGGCTTGAAGCAAGCACCTAGAGCATGGTCTGACAAGATAGGACAGTATCTTGTCACTATTGGCTTTCAGATTTCCAAGGCAGATTTCTCACTTTATGTGAGAAAAACAGAGAAATGTATTATGCTGCTTGTCATTTATGTTGATGATTTGATTATCTGAGGTGACAGTGATGAAGATATCCTTCATGTGAAAATGCTATTGAAGCAGAAGTTTGAGATGAAGGATTTGGGAGAGCTGCGTTATTTCTTGGGCATTGAGGTGATTAGATCACCAAATGGAATATGGCTCTTGCAGAGGCAGTATGGATTGGACATGCTGTCCAAATATGGGATGACAAGCTGTAAGCCTATTTCAGTTCCTTTGGAGCAGAATGTGAAGCTGAGCGTAGATGCAGATGAGCTTCTAGAAGACCCTACTATGTACAGACGCATAGTAGGAAGTTTGATTTATATGACTATTACCAGGCCAGATTTGAGCTATGCTATTGGATTGGTAAGTCAGTTTATGCAGGCTCCAAGGAAATCACATTTGGATGCGGCTAGACGCATACTCAGGTATGTGAAGTCCACATTGCAGTATGGACTACTTTATGAGACTGGGGTTCAGATACAGTTGCATGGATACACTGATGCTGATTGGGCTGGTAGTATTTCTGATAGACGATCTACTAGTGGATATGTGTTCTCTTTTGGGAGTGCTGCAGTCACTTGGAGCAGCAAGAAACAACCTACAGTTGCCTTGTCGAGCACAGAGGCTGAGTACAGGGGTGCAGCAATGGCTGCATGTGAGGTAGCTTGGTTGTATAAGCTACTTTATGATATGCATCAGCTTACAGATGGGCTAGTTATCATTTATTGTGACAACATGAGCAGTATACACTTGGCAAATAACCCAGTCTATCATGCTAGAACAAAGCACATTGAGGTGCATTATCACTATGTGCGGGAGAGGATTTTACTAGGTCTTATTGATCTAGTTTATGTCAGCATAGAGGATCAGGTAGCTGACATATTCACGAAGGCATTGGGCGCAGAGAAGCTGCGCAAGTTCAAAGACCTACTTAGTGTGCAGGAATTGGGATTGAGCTCGAGGGGGAGTGTTGAGATATTGAGCTCCACTCGTGATATGGCAGGGTGACCGTTGTGTATTTATGTCACCGACTTGTTAGTTGTAGATGCGGTTGGTACACCGCCCATGAATAATAGCTAGATGACAACTATCCTTATCTACTCTAGTTCGTGGCTCAGTTAGTATGCCACCTTAGTTAGTTGAGTTTGGTTTGAGACCCATATATAGGGTTCTTCTATTTCTATGTACTAGAGTTCTTTTTTTGGCTTACACAACTAAGAAGAGGAAAATTGTTTTCAGCCTCCACCTTTGTGTGTATTCCCCCATTGTGCAAGCAAGAATGCTACAAGTGAGACTCCTTCCTTCTCTCCCACAATCTTGACACCGCACTCATAACCACCTGTAATTACCTTAGGCTCCTTAAACTCCTACTTAAGCAAGATCCGGCACCGCAAGAAAATGGCTTGCCTCCCCTCTTTTTTGATCCTAATGCTATTGACATCTATGCTATGACCTGCTTAATGATGAGGGCTAGCCTACTACCTTCATTTTTCCTAGCTCTCCTAGAGGATATGAGCAAAAACCAATTCACTAGGTGCAATCACCCCTTCCTATCCACCACCTCTCTCCACATCCACATGAACCTGAAAGGGTACATGCAGAGCCACCAATTTTTACGCAAATCCATCCGCCCGCCTTCCCCCCCTCATTCCAAGGACGAGAATTAGACTTGGCTGTCCTGCTCCTCATGTAATACTATCCCGAAATGTATCCAAAAAAAAAAACGCATGATCACTGCACCTAGGGGTCCTTAAGTTAGGCATGTCCAGTGACCTTGGTCGGCTGGCTCCGCCCCTAATCCCCTAGCCCTTTTCTGATCCCCCACGTCACGCTTAGGGCACATCAATGGCAGGACTCACGGAGGGAGGTAACACTCACCTATGGTTAGACCTGTCACCCTAAGCCACTGGCACCACACCCCCTTGGCACAAATGGGGTCCTCAAGTGTGGGACATCACCCGAGCTCGCCTGCGGTTAGACCCACTTCCCCATTCCACTAGCACGAGCACATTGCACCAACACGCTGAGGAGAACACTCCCCTTAGGTAGAGCATTGCACCTTCTTCTTCAGGTATACCAAAAACACCCAACCACCAACTTCGGAGGCCCTCGTCCACCCATGCAATCTGGTGAGCTGCTCCGACGAACATCATTCTTCAGCTTCAACAAGCACCTAAGTCTACATGTGGCCCTTACCCTTACACCCACGCCAAAGTGCCATGGAACTGGCACCCATCTAGGAGGGGGTAATGTTAAACCCAAGTCAAGGTGGCAAAAAATGGAGGAAAAAGCAAAAGGAAGATGGAAAAAGAGCAAAGACACGTAGACGGCCTCTAAAAATGAACCGGGGAAAAAAGCGAAACCTTAAAAGAAAAGGCGCCTCAAAAAACTCGAAAAATTCTTGTAAAAGAGCACCAGGCTCCCTCCTGTGCCAATTGTAAAATATTAGATGGGTGTAGGCTAGAGCCACAAGGCTAAAATAGGAAAACGGAAAAAGGACCTTGCCACAATGGCCAGTCATGTAAAAAAGGGATGGGTGCCCATGGGATTTTAGGGTTTGTATATATAAAGTTCAAAAAGTGACTTAGAGATCATTCTTTGGTGTGTGGCAAAAAGAGTCTTCTTCTTCTTCTCTCATTCTCACCTTCTTGCTTGTGTATGCTCTTGAGAGAGGGAGTATGAGAGTGTGAAGGAGTGAGTGTGTGTGAGAGTGAGGGATCAAGAGGCTGAAGCTTTTCACCATCTCCTTTTCTCTTCTTCTCTTCCCTTCTCTCTACTTGCGCGCACAGCTATGGAGGATGGAGCTTAGAGGTGGAGGAGGTTTGAGGATGCTTGAGCTAGCATCTAGGATCGTGGAGCTACCGGTGTGTGGAAGAGAGGAGGCAACTCATATCGGCACTAAGGTAAGCTTGCTACACTCGTAGGATTGACGGCGCGTCGGCTAGGTGAGAGATAGCCATTAGAGCTCACTTGGAACGCTTGACACAATAAGCAGTCCATGGGTCTTGGCGGTTGAGCAAAAGCTCCCACAAACTCTCAATCTCCTTTTTACGAATATTCTGCTCTTCTTCCAAGTGCTTCTCATTCTCTAGTTGAATGTAACTTCAACTTATAAGGTTTGTAAGCATTCCTAACATGTCAAAACTCAGGTAGGATAGCATTACAATTCTGTAGCACAACTGACATCGATTTTTCTATATTTTTGCAAGCAGCTCTAGAGTTCTACAAAAGATTTGTGGCTCCTAATTTAGCGTCAATCTAGATAGGAATTGGGCCATTGATCATTAGTCGAGGGAGAAGTTCACAAAGAAGAGCTCGACGGATCCCATCCGAGCTCGCTGCCTGTCCTTACATGGAAATTTACAGCCTGAAGCTTTTTGTAAATAAAGCAAGAATTTGAGTGCTCAATATTTAGGACATTGAACTGCAGCAACTCATTGTCTGCCTGTATGATCGCCTTTCCTGGTTTCCTCCACGCCTGTGCACTTTCTTTCATATTAGTGATAATCTTTTCATCCTCCCACATCTCAGCATCAGCATAAATATTTGCCATAAGCATATATGCTGAGGCATCTCTGCAATCTGCTTTAATTATTTGATCAAAACAGTGTCTTCCAAGTTCCACCTCTCCATAAGATCTGCAGCTAGCGAGCAAAGATGTCCAACCAACCACATTTGACTGAAATGGCATACGTTGCAACATACTTTCTGCCTCTTTCAATCATCCTGAGCGACTAAGAAGGTTGACCAGACAATTCAAATGCTCAACATCTGGAGTGATTCCATGGTCCCTGTACATGGAATTTATGTGAGTGCTTCGGCTTCTCCAAATAAACCCATATCAGTGCACGCAGAAATAAGACACAAAAATATTACTCTGTTGGGCTTAAGACCTCCTTTTTGCATGTCTTCAAAAAGTTGCATTGCCAATTTGTACTGACAATTGAAAATAAACCAGCAATCATGGAACTCCAGAGACCAAATCTTGCTTTGACAAGGCAACAAACACTGAATAAGCATCTTCAACGCTCCCACACTTGGCATACATGCCAACTAGAGCATTACAGATAAGTTCCTCTTGCTCCATACCCCTCTCCACTATACTGCCCACGCAGAACAAAAACGCAAACACAACGACTAAGTATGTACAAAATAACAAATGTCACACACACAACTTTTTGGTGGATTCCACACCTCGAATGCGCAGCAGTATGACAGCGTGGTTTGCGCGTAGCGAATGGAAGAAGCTCCCTCCTTCTCTCTTTTACTCATAAAATTGCACACAACTCATGAGAAAGTGAAAATAGACAAAAGGAGAAGGTAAAGTAAGATGAAACGACTCAAGATTGGGTTCAATCTCCCCCCGATATGAAGTCGGTAGCTCCCCTCATGCCATATTTATAATAATATTATGAAATCTTCTTTGCCCAAGATTTAGGCCCTTTACAATCACTCTTTGCATAAAGAGTTTGAGTGAACTGAAAAAGAGATAGAGTAATCTGAATTAATGGATGCTAGCAGTTGTGTATCCCACAACTCTCTAGAACCATTAATATTTTATTGGACATATCTTCTAAAATCTATTTTGCTAATAAATATTTACATAGAGGCTATGCGCACACTTTATAAGAGATAGCGGTGCATCTAATACAATAATCCAATAACTGCCAAATAAATTCTTGAGGAAATAATATTTAGAATGCTTGCACATGTGGCACACTTTTTCAATTCTCCTTGCTCTACAAATCAGCTGCCAAAAATTTAGAAAATCATGTTAGAATAATAACCAACTGAATAATTGCAGTTAGCCACATAAATTAATTAATTTGGAATATTTACATAAAATAATTAGTTCACGAATATGTGAATACTCGTGTGGATAAAATGGTACCACCCACATTCACACTTGCATCTACTCTCGGAAAGGATATGCGTCCCCATCGACCTTCCGCCTAAGACAATTCTTAGGAACATGCCCCGCATTGACAGAGAACCATTTAAGGCACTCATCCCGCCAACGTACACACAAAGGAGAACCATTTAAGGCACTCATCCCTTTGTGTAGGTGCCACCTGGCAACATGGACACCCTAAGTCCACTTATAGGGCCATATCAATAGCTAAGGGTTTGAAGTAAGAATATGGTGTTGACTTTGATGAAGTCTTTTCTCTTATGGTCAAAATGATGATCCTACACTTGGTACTAGCATTGGTTTCTTGCCTTATCAAATGGATATAAATATAATTTTTTAACATGTAGACTTGAATGATGAGATCTATATGTAGCAACCTGAGGGCTTTGAAGAAAAAGATAGAAAACACCTACTATGCAAGTTGAGAAAGAGCCTTTATGGCCTTAACCACACCTAGGGAATGGTACCACAACTTTGATGCTTTTATGCATTCACAAGGATATAGCCATAGTGCTATGGATCCATATTTATACATGAAGAAGGCTCGTGATGGCAGCCTTATGATTTTGGTACTCTATGTGGATGATATACTTATTATTCGGAGCACATTTTCACTTCATTATTTATAATTTCAATGACATTTGAATAAAGGATAGGTCGGGCACACATTGTGGCCATTGGAGTTTCCACATCTTGTGTCTCTCTCTCTTTTTCTCTTGCTCTTTCCACCATAGCTCTTGCTTTTGCTCATGTGCTTCCACTATGGGCTCACTCCCTTTAGATGCCTCCAAATTTGTAATTGGGATAATATTGTGCCAGCGTTGCAAATATACCATAGACTTCCTTATGAGCTTTGCTAGTTGACATCTCATGAAGCTGAAATGAATTAGACTGCCACTGAATACAAATGCTTAGCTATGGTATACCTTGTTAAGAAAAATTTTCATTATTTATTAGCTATGCCCTTAACCTATTTTGTGGACCATCAAGCCTTGTTATATCTCGTAAACAATCCCTATTCTACTGGATGGATTGCTAGATGACTTCTTTTATTGTTCAAATTTGATTTTTCCATTATCATATAGAAAGGAAGACAACATTTCATGAATGATCACCTTTCATGAGTAACCAATGGCGAGAAGGCCATAGGAATTGATGCCGACTCCTTGATGCTCATTTGTTTCACATTCACAAGAAAGCTTAGCTCTTCAAGTTTGACCTCACACCCCATTGGACCAATGACATAGTACACATCCTTGAATATGGCCTTCTAGAACACCCAATCAAAAAGGTGCACCTTACTTGCCTTTTAATCAAAGCTCGACCATACTAAGTGATAGCCAAGCAACTGTATTTCTTAGGCCATGATCATCTCCTCACAAGATGTGTGTCTGAAAAGTGCTAACACACTAAATTACCCACTCATAAAAGGAAAAAATGAAGCTTACACCAATTATTTCTTGCCAATATTTTGAAAAGTGGGACATAGATTTCATGGGATTGATTAGCCTAGCTGCTTAGTACTTGCAAGCTTGATACATTATAGTAGTAACCTATAAAAATAACACAAAAATCACCGATAGGTTTCTTTGGGAACAAGTCATGTCATGATTTGGATGCCCCATATAAATAGTCAGTGATCAAGGGATACACTTCTTGAATGAGGTAATCCATCACCTCTTATCCACATTTCTAATCATCCATCAAAAATCTAGCCCGTACTACCCCAAGAAAATGGCCAAGTAGAAGCTACCAACAAACTCCTTGTTAATATCTTGATTGAGATATTTTCAGCTTCATGCTCAAACTTGGATCATAAGCTTATGGTAGCTCTATGGGCCTATCACATAGCTCATAAGTTAGCAATCGACCAAACCCCATTTTCTTTGACATATGGCATTGATCCTCTCATGCTTGTAGAATTCTCGATCCCTAGTCTGCACATCACCGTTTAAGAAAATTGGAAATGCACTAAAGCATGGAAACATCATTTGCTTGAGTTGTTGGAATGATTGACTGAAACATGACTGCTAGACACTCATGCCCTACCTAACAAGAATCACTTGGTGGGGGGACTTGCTTGAGTTGCTATGCCAAACACACATCATACACACATGAGGAAGCTCACTCAAGAACATAAGGAGAGATGGAGTAAAAAATGTTTTTTTGTTGGTTTCCTATTCTTCTCTCACAAAAAATTCAATGTACACAAAATATAGATAAGATAAACATAAACGAAAGTGGCTTACTAAGTCAAATAGTGCATAACTGACTATACTAATCATTTGACACTATAACTTTGCTAGCTATACGTAGGTGTAACAAACTAAATATAACAAGTCAATGGCCATGTGAGGGTTTTAATGACCACGAAAGTGCTAAGTGTAGATGTGGAGACCCATCTAACTAGGCAGTCCATCATCAATGTCCACATGTGTTGATCTTGCCATCTCAATACTACCCTGTAGAGAAGGCCATATGAAAGGCTTGGTTTGACAAGCATGGCAAGAAACACTCTTTTGACAAGCGAGACATTTTCCTAATTTATTCAGTTAAAGGTCAAAAGTAGAAACTCAAATTACAAGGCCTTGGACCTTTCTGTATCCAAGTGATCACTAGAACTAGGAATGTGGAGTTAGAAACTCTAGACAGCTAGCCTATCACTTCAATTGTAGTAAAATTCAGAAGTATTACTTGCCTAGACACCCTTTGCATAGACCATAGATGGTATTGCTTCAATTGTAGCAGAATTCGGAAGTATTATTTGCATGGACATCCTTTTCATGAATCATAGATGGTAAATACAAAGAGTCCTATGCTACACATAGAGAAAATTTTCTACGAATAGTATAAGCAATGCCAACACATTACCTCACCTATGTCTACTATACTGAGCTTGCAATTGTAAACATAAGAGCTTACACAACCCATGACTTACACAATGCCAGGTTTCTAAGAAGCTTCTAGAATCTCAGAGCTATTATTAGGGATCCTACAAGCTATGGTTACCCAAATTGTCTAACCCTTGAGCTCATGCATTAATCGACTCTTCTAATCCTTCCTCTATAGGGCTTCACTTCCACCTAGATTCTACCTCTAACTAGTCTTCCCATTTTGTACTCCATCCTCCACCACCCTCCTAGAAACCCCAAACCGCACCAGTGCGCAAATTGACAGGACCAATTCCAAAAGCAACCCTACAACAAGATACACTCCCCTTAGAGGAGGACATTCTATCAAACATTCCCTCCTCGGTCCCATATAGAATAATCTTGTACTTGCCCCTTCCTCTAGCCCACATCCTTAAACTTCAACAATGTTGATCCATATATCAAATGATTGAGGACTTATTGTTCCATACCTAAAAGCCTCTTGCTAAGAGCTTCATACTCTTGGACACCCCTTTTGGTGCCTTTGCCAAACTCTTTGCCATGGTGGACTTGGGTATGGTAGACACTAACATGTTCTCATTAGCATCCCAATGATCTCCTATATGGGAAGAGCATGAACATCTCTTTCATAAATGCATGACTATCTTGGAGAAGTTAGCAAAAGAGATACCATAGGACCATTAATGATATGTCGATTACTTCCCCCCTACTATAGGAAAAACACTCCTTATATGTATTTAAGTGTTATCTCTAAGCTACAATAGCTATGCATCTTTTGGAACCCTCTCTTGTACACAAATAAATTCCAACCTTTGTAAATACAAATAATATTGTACCATACAAAACTATCTTAATTTATGATTGTGCACACTTGAGCCTCTCCCAAGCTAGGATGCTTGACTCATTTTTGCAAGAGGGAGTGAGACCAACTGACCAACCAATGTGTAGACGCATGAGTTGACCAATGACTATGATAAATGATCAAGTAACAAATCATCACGACAAGCAACCTACCAGGAACCCTGACCCAATAGACAAATCCAAACAAGTAACAATTTTTGTTGTAAAAGTGATAAGGTTGGGTAAACTATGAATTTCAACTATAAAATAGATGTAGGAATACAGTCACATAGAGTTGATCTAAAAATAATAGCATAATAAACGATTTTATTTGCCAAAAAGAGATTGCTCATAATCTATTCCTTGGCTTGCACCATTTAGAACAGTAGGTGATTGGAAATGTACCAATATTTTTCAAAGGACCCCTTAATGAGGACAAAAATTATATTTTTTCCTTTACAAAGGCCCAACTTTGGCATTCAAGTGAGCATGTTTGAAGTTGGAAAATTTTTCTTTACAAGTATAAGTAGCCTCGACAACTTCATCAACCATCACCAAGTGCTCAAAGAAATGACAGCCAATTGTGACCTAGCTACCCTTGTCAAAGCATATGCCCATCCTATTAACTTCATGGCTTGTAAGATTATGATATATGGATAGTGAGTAGAAAGGAGGGGATTTTGGATGGGGTTCCATACAATGGACGTAGATCACTAGGAACACCAAAAAAAGGTCATTGAGCTCATGCGTGAAGTAATGAAATAAACATTAGGCCTCTTGAAAAAGCTGGGAGATGAAAATTTGAAGGCTATTGCGTAAGTTCTTCACCACCTCCTTGCATATAATAACACTACCTCCAATCTACTAAGGGTGCCAAAATGGTTCATGGAAGACATAATTATAGGAAATATAGTGAACCAAGATTGGAACACACTATGGATGGAGTGTATCTTTGAATCCTTGGTACAAGCTAATAAGGTTTTTGAAAAAGACACGCCTTCCAAGAAGTTGAGTCACACAAAGGCCAAAAATATGATTCTTAACTACGGATCTATACTGACTCACTTGATGACCGCCTACCTTGGGATACCTCATGAGTAGTTGATGCCTAGCCCCATACCTGACTCAGTAGTAAAATACAAGGAAAAAGAGTAGCAACAATAGAAGAGGCAAAGAGAAGACGTTGCAGGTGACTTAGAAGAACAAAGATTGTTTAATATGGTCACCAAAATCTCCAAGATAGAATTTGAGAAATTGGAATCTAGACACGCACAATAAGAAAGAGAGGATCTCATAAAAGCTATCCAGGCATCAAGTCATGGATATGATATCCCTAGGAGAATCTAGTTCAAAAAAGGGCAATAAGAAGCTAGATGAAGAACATGTTCCCTCAACCCTCTTGCCCCATATGCAAAGAAAGATGGATTAGCTACAAGCCTAGGTCTCCGAAATTTCCAAATCCAAGACCCCACAAGAGACCAGTACAAACAATTAGCAAGAGAAGAAGCAGCATGTGAAGTCCATGAAAAGTATCCATAGCCATCCAAAACGACATGGGAAAGGAGGAGGAATTGAAACCATAGAGAGAATGTGTAAGGACCTCAAGAGAGCAAAGATTGATACACTTAAAGAAAAAATAGGATTTTCAATTAAGTTAGATGACTTGCATGAGGAATATATAATCTTCATCATAGAAAAAGAGAAATAGGCGACAAAATTGCAAGAACAACTTGAGGAGAAGGAAGCACAACTCCAAGTAAAGAGAGAGAAACTTGACAACCACATGGGGAGAAAACATCTAGAGAGCATTATAGGAAAAGAAGAAGTCCCTACTACAAGCAGAATTCCAAACACTACAAGATAAAGACCTTATACCGATATTTAAAGCGACGAAAATACAAAAAACAAAATTTGGCCCCATCGTCGCAAAAAGCGTCGTTATTAACGACGCCATAGAAACGTCGCTATTAGCGTCACTATTGGCGTCGCTATTGGCATCGCTATCAGCGTTGCATTTGCGATGCCAATAGCGATGCCAATAGCGACGCAACCAGTAAGTTTGCGATGTGCATAGCAACGGCAATAGCGACGCAAGCAGTAAATTTGTGACGCTAATAGCGACGGTAACAGGGATAAAAAAAATTTGTGGCAGCACTGTGTGCTGTATGAGAGCCATACAAAATAGTTTCTGCACTACTGTATACAAAGCGCTTACAAACAAAAAGAATGTATACTGAAATCATAAAACTGATACATGAAATAAATACATGATCGCATAAAAAGTGATTGGTACAATTATGATAGGATATCACTAATACATAGAAAATGTCTACATAGATCAGGCGACTAAAAAATAAAGGTGTGTAAGCTCCAAGGATCCAAGGGCGAGCTACAAATCCTCGTCCCCCGAAAGCTCGTCCCGTCGCAAAGGAGCATCAAACGGACTCTATAGAAAAAGAAACAACACATTAATCCACCATACAATAATGCATTCAAATATCTCATGGTAACTACGGACAAGAAAGTTGAATGACTTATAGGGCCGCCACGTCTATACAATCGGTCGATCAATGCATTGAGACCGTGCCTCTCTGCATATCGAGTATCAAGGCCATACAGCTGGCATGTGTTAACCCCAACACGAAGAAAGCAAAAGAAAGTGGAAAAGACGTAGGGCAAAGGCAGAAAAAAGGTAGCCCGACTGAAGAAAGAAAAGGAGAAAAGGCCAAAAGCGCAAGGGCAACCTTAAAAGTCCAAGGCAAATACAAAAGGGGAAAGGTGCATTTTTAAATAAAAAGGCACACCCTAAAATCTTGTAAAAGAGCGTCGGGCTCTCACTCGTGCAATTTGTAAATGTAGAGGGGCGGTGAAAAGGAAGCTAGGAAGATAGAAGGACAATGGAAAAAAGGGCCTAGGCTATGGCCGGCGCGATTTGTAATGGAGTGCTGCAAAGAAAACAAAATGCTAACTGTTAGAAACATGATTGTCAGTACAAAGAATATTTCAAAAAAACAAACAAGCAAAACAAAAGAAAAACTTACAAAGGCCTCCAAATATGTCCTGTGGCCGCCACTCCCAAGATGATGGACCACTACGGCCTTGATTCGTGCCCTCGCCACCTCGCGCTGCTGACTCCAACGTCCTGGAGAATCTGTACCCTCCTCCCTCAGTCAGCGCCAGTCATCTGTATCTAACCACTCGGGCTTTGTAGCCCCACTCTTGATTGCCTTGTGTGCATCGGATCGTCTATGTGACATGTATGCACGCATGTAATCCATCATCCAGCTCGTAGAGAATCTATCTACTGCGGCTGGCACCAGAAAATCCTCATGCAAGGATGCTACTATGTAGTCCTTGCTCCCCTCCGGTATGTTCTTCCAATGATCCAGGACGTTGTGCCAAAAAACTTGTTGGCACAACTCTCTCATGCGAGCCATCACCCTCCTCCCCTCATCATTCATGATGATGCCTCCTGACCTACTATCGACCAGATATCCATAACCCCTAGGAGTCTGCCTAAGATGGGTCCTCTCCCATCTGCGTCCACACTCTTGGGCATATCCAGGAGACCCCTCTACATCCGGTGTACCGACGGGGGTAACCTCTCTTAGAGTGCCACCCAAAGGGGTGGCACCCAAAGGAGTGCCACCTGCTGACGAGCTGCGCAAAAGCCAGAGTAAATGGAGTATACGTCCCCACAGGTGTGACAAATCCTGGAGGTGATGCAGCTCCATCTGAACAACGAGATGGAGATACCACATCCATGTCTCCACAGCAGCATCCCCCTGATCCCGATGCACTCCCTCCCTCTGGCCCAAGTCGTGAGCGTCGAGATCGTCTGCTCGAAGCCGAAGCATCCGATCGCGCTGAAGTAGATCTAGCAGAGCACCCTGACGAAGAACGAGACAACTCCTGGTCTGCCATCTCTCTAAATCTCGCGAGCTGGTCTGGAGACATGCGTGTGAAGATGTCATACAACTCCTCATCGCTCATCCCTCGACTCATCCTAAAAATATCACCTGCACAGATAAAAAATGGTGTTAGAATAATTAATTTAAATTATACAAAGCATAGTAATATAAATCATTTTAAAAAAATCCCTCTTAAAATGCATATCTTATGTACCTTTATAAGAGATTGGTTAATGAATTGAGTAAGTGGATGCTCCGAGTGTGAAGTATCCTATGGTCCCATGTTAATCTCCTGACACAACTCCGCATACACTAGAAGGTCGATAGACATATCACCACAAAAGAATGAGTCCGCCTCGTTCTCAAAAAATTCTTGGACTCTTGTATTTCCATCATTGTTAGCCGATGCTAGCTCCAAGCTTTCGATGGCCTCCACCCCTTGTAATATCGACCCCTCTATTTGCATATTATCTTCATCTATGCTCGGAACATCGCTTTGATCATATACTCTCGCACTTCGGGGAGTTGAAAGTATAACATACCACCATCAAGGTTGTCGAGGGTTTGGATAGAAGATTACTTGTTCACAAACACGTACAAAGCGAGTTCAAACCATTGTGACATAAACCATATCGTAATACAATTAGCAAGCAAATGACTCCATACACCTATTCACAATGGGCCGGCAACACAAAGGTGTCGCGCAAATCCGTCCATTTTTTTTCGGAATCTATTTTGAGAAATCCCGATGGACCTCGTCGAACTGTTGCTCCAGGTCCTCCAAGTACCACTTTGAACCACTGCACATCGAATAGTATCATGGAGAAGCTACGGTAATCCACCGTAATAATACTTTGCAAGTTCCCAAAATACTCCATCTCATCCACAACCGTGTTTGGATCCGTTGCTCGTCGTCAGCTCTCTTGCTCGAACCTTGCCATGACACCATAGTCCATTGTGGAGCGCATTTTGTCAATATGCTCCATGCGAAAATGCCATCCGCGTGACCATGCTGCACTATATATTTTGTACTGTACATTGAAACACTCAAATTAGATATCGCATATAAAATTTAGATACGACAGATTCTAAACCCCTCATTGCCTTTGGACTACATCCCCTCGAGAATTTCCACTCCTCCATTGAGACTTCTGTCCCTTTGCTGGATGCTGCGATCAAGGCTCCATGCAACCATCGTGTTGACATAAACCACGGCATCTCCTCCATGCCTTCGGGATATCGAGTACTACGTCGGAATTCAACTCGCGCTTCCTCTCGATCTTGCCTTGTAATCTGGTACTTGGCGAGCCACGTCTCCATGGAGGCATGGTGCAACATACAAAAGCAATTCACCTTCTCTTCCATTGAGGCATCCATTCCTTTTTCTACCCCATTTCCAACCACCACATCTCCAGTCAGTCTATCATCATCCTTCAACGTCCATAGCATTTCATTGTCTGGTTCCACCGTTGGTAGCCATTGTGAAATATGCACTAATGCATCTGACACCAACCAACCTTCGGCCATGCTACCTTCTGGCCAAGCTCATTGTCACACAAAGCCTTTCAGGGTTTTCATGAAGGGCTCTAGGAAGAATATCCATCACATATGGACAGGTCCAGCAATCTCCACTTCGTCCACAAGATGCACAAGAAGGTGGATTTGTATCGTGAGCATGCTAGTGGGCAGGTATTTCTCAAAGAGACAGACCGTCTCCACTGCTCCCCGCCTTGCAGATTCAATAGAGGACGTATTAATCTCTTTCTGTGAGATCCATTGCACCAAAGTCGACAACTTGTAAATGGCCCCGCGAATTTCTGGAGTAAGGTATCCTGTGATCGCGATCGGTAGGGCAAACTGCCACAAATGAGAAAGCATTATGAATAATGGCCACTTTCCAAATTGCAAAATACCCACGCTAATTACAATCCATTCGTAGCACAAACATGACATATCTTATGCCAATCATGGGATTTTAGCCCCAACAATTGGTCGTCTTTAGAAAATGCAGACCTGAGAGAATGCATCATACCCATCGGATAGACTTGATTACTTGCTTCACAATGCGCTCTTCTTTAGTGGACAAAACCCAAGGAGCGCGAGGAAGCTGCACGCGACCATTAGCACTCGACTGTGGCCAAAGCTTCTCCATCTCACCTACCTCCTTCAAATCCATTCGTGCCCCTATAGTGTCTCTCTTTCTTGTGATGTGGTCCCATAGCAAGCTGCCCACATTCTTGAAAATATGCATGGGACCCAACAAGTGGTTGACCTGTAAGTGGGTCCAATATGGCAACTCGTAGAAAACTGAGAACTGTCGCATTCCATTTGGATGCGATTCTGCGTGGACCATTTTCAGCTCATACCAGCTTGCGGCATTCATACGTGTTGGAGGTCGTCCAAGGAAACCTTTCCTGAGTTCATGATCCTCTGGCAAGAAAGTGGCGTGTCCTTGATATACCATCTTCTTCATGGTTCGTGACCTTCGGGAGTCTAATTGTGGCCCACACAATGGACATGCATGATAACCTGAGGTAACCAGACATGTTCTGACACCACGACCTAGTGAATACTTGATTGAATGAGGTAAATTATAGATATTACCAGTGAGAACGGAGGCCTGCTCACTTGAGCACTCTCCCAATCCTGGAAAGTCATGCATCGTCCACATGAGAATGGCTCGAATGTTGGCTGACTACCGACCATCTCGCCTACTCATATCTTGCACAGTGACCCCCTCCTCCCACAAAATCTTAAGCTCATCGACTAATGGACGAAGATACACGTCCATATTTTTTACTTTATAGCGGCCTGGGACGAGCAAGCTAAGGATGAGATGTCCTTTCTTCGTAGAAAGCCATGGAGGGATGTTGTAGTTGACAAGGACTATAGGCCACACACTATAAGAAGTTGAGCACAGACCGAATGGGTTCATGCCATCCATTGCGAGACCGAGCAAAAGATTCCTTGGCTCTTGCACAAAGCCTGGGAAGGTAGAGTCAATGTGCCTCCATGCGCGCGAATCCGTTGATATGGGACATGCTGATTAAGATACACATCGCGATCTTGAACAATAAGACCTTCTTCGTTTTCCATCTTATCTACATTACAACAAATGAGGCTCAAATGGATAGCTTTATGGAGATGTATGTCAAGTTGTAAGTTGACCATAAGCTCTTGCTTGAGAGGTTTTAGCCTCTGCAAGAGCTTGAGAAGCAAATTTTGTAAAACATTGAGGTTGATATTGATGCATCCATGGTGTTGAAATCTAAACTTCAAGATATAAGAAATGCTTTACTGATTGATGTAAAGAATGCATTGGACATAGTAGTTGAGAGATTTATTGACGTTATATCTTGGCCATATACCATGCTCAAGGATTTGTTTGTCCCGGTAGATAATTATTCATTATTGTAAAAAAAAAAATGCATTGGTTCATAAGGTTCATGAGTCAAAGACTAAATGTTTGGACTTGACTAAAAGATTGGATAATGCCTTAGATGCTAAAAGGAAAAGTGATGAATATGTTACTTCATCATTGCAACAAAAAGATTGGTGACAAGGATGCTATGATTAATGAAGTTCTTCACGAGGTGAATATAGAGTTGAAGGGGATGGAACACGATTCTTCTTTGGGATTTAGTGGTGATCAGTCAATTATTGAGTTGTCTTCTTGTACAACCATATTTATACCTTATATACCTAGCTATGGTCTCTAGGTTATGTACTTTGAGTATCTTAGAGGGGCTCTACTAGGATTACTTATACAAATGCATTAGAGGGCTTTGAGTATAAGTAATCCATTTATGAGCATCATTGAGGATCTCTTAGTCTAATAATAAATCAGTCTCAACAAAAAGCATCTTAGAAATGTGGTTTTTTTGTCCTAGGTCCATGTATAAAAATTAATGCCATCTATGAAATTTATCAACTATAGTAATAAAATTTGTTTCAATCAATTCTACTCATAGTCATAACATTTGAAGAAAATATCCTATGCTCAATTTAAGGGATTCTTCTTCTATAGCAATACTTTTGGGTTCATTTTGATGAAGTACCATAATGACCATTAGCTAGGGTATCATTTTCTTTTAGTCCTTCCGTTGACTAGTTGGCATGATTACTAATTTGTTATGCCTATAAAGTTAATACAAACACATTGAATTATGCATATCACAATTAGATCCCCTACTTGGACATTATGAAGGATATGACCAATTTTAAGCCATCTTAAAGAGTCACCAATGTACGTGGCCCATGGCAAAGCACATTGCATACCATTATCGATAAGTCTATTATCGTGCATCTTAAATCTCCTAATTAGACTTTATAAAGTGTATGACTAATTTTTAGCCCTCTTAATGAATCGATGTAATGGTACCCATAAAAAAAGTAAAGTGCATACCGTTACCATAATCATGGATATGTTATCGTTCCAATATATACACACACAGGTGGACTACATCTTGAGTAGACAAAAGCTATCCATTTGAGTAGACATACATCTCCATAAAGCTATCCATTTGAGTATATCTCTTTCTCTTTCTCTCCCTCTCTCTCCCTCTCCCTCTCTTTCTCTCGCATTTCCTCTCCCTCTCACAATATATCCTAACACTCTCCAAAAGCAAAAGGGAGAGGGAGAGAGAGAATGCGAGAGAGAATGCACTCTCCCTCCCTCTCCCTCTCCCTCTCTTTCTCTTTCTCTTTCTCTCCCTCTCTCATTTCCTCCCCCTCCCTCTCCCTCTCCCTCTCTTTCTCTTTCTCTCCCTCTCTCTCCCTCTCCCTCTCCCTCTCTTTCTCTCTTTCTCTCTCATTTCTTCTCCTAAACAAGCAAAAGAGAAAGTGATTTAAACCTTAACTCCCTCTCTTTCTCTCTTTCTCTCTCATTTCCTCTCCTAAACAAGCAAAAGAGAAAGTGATTTAAGCCTTAAACAAGCAAAAGGGAGAGGGAGAGAGAGAATGCACTCTCCCTCCCTCTCCCTCTCTCTCCCTCTCCCTCTCTCTCTCTCTTATTTCCTCTCCTAAATAAGCAAAAGAGAAAATGATTTAAACCTTAAACAAGAAAAAGGGAGAGGGAGAGAGAGAATGCACTCTCCCTCCCTCTCCCTCTCCCTCTCCCTCTCTTTCCCTTTCTCTTTCTCTTTCTCTCCCTCTCTCATTTCCTCCCCCTTCCTCTCCCTCTCCCTCTCTTTCTCTTTCTCTCCCTCTCTCTCCCTCTCCCTCTCTTTCTCTCTCATTTCCTCTCCTAAACAAGTAAAAGAGAAAGTGATTTAAACCTTAAACAAGCAAAAGAAGGAGAGAGGGAGACTCACCGATGAGATATGGCGAGTGTGGGGCGGCTCCTCTTTGCAATGAAGGCTCCTCCTCTCCTTTGCGAACAACGACGGCGGCAGCGGCGGCAGCAAGTCTTCTTCCTCTCCTTCTCTCACGACGGTCGCTCTCTCCCTCGCTCTCGCTCTCAAAACACAAAATGCGAAAACGCAAAATAAAGCCACGCTCGGTTTCAGCCCGCCTTTTTCCCTGTGGACCGTCGCTATTTTGGTAGCGACGCCGATACCCGCCATCGCTACCAGCTCAAATCCTTGTAGTGAAAAAATCAGGTTGGAAAAAAAAAACATCCTAAAGGAACAATTTTGACAGTAAATGGAGGAGAGAGAAAGGGCCTTGAAAGTGGAAAGCCAAACTACCAATCAAAGGGAAGCAACATTTCATAAGGAACTGGAGTATAAAGACGGTGTCCTCTAAGACACCAAGGACATGCTTGAGGAAATGTGAACAAGATACAAAGCATATCAAATAGAAAATGAAAAGCTTAGGAAAAAAACGTATGGTTGAGCCATGCACTCATTGAAAGTAAAGTGATAATTTCCCAGAAAAAAGCAAAGGTGCAATAGCAAGAAAGAGATCACCAATTGCATTTGGAGTTATAGTGGAAAACAACCTTTGATGCCCAGCAATGAAATATCATTAGTCAGTTGGAGAAAAACTTGTAGATTCTATCGAAAATGAAGCCCTAAGATTGCAAGGAGAAATACTCCTCAAGCTTTCCAATGATATAGGCATTTCCGTATATCAAGAAGACAATAGAAGACCTAGCATGATGCTTGTAAATGTATCCTTGTCGTCAAAATCTATAGGGAGATAGCCAGTAAAGCATGCCCACCAATATCCTAGAAACCCAATGAGCTTAAGGCCTAGCCAAGGATAGTGAAAGGTCTACTGGAGGGAATTGAGCAGATCACATAGCTATGCTTATTTATCACAGAGCTAACAAGACAAGAGGTCATGTAATGAACCTATCGTAGAAGGGATGTAGGGAATTGGAAATAGAAATGATGGGACTAATAGAGGAAGAATCTTCTCTCGCTAAGTCTCCACTATTATTGGAACCATTAGCTGCCATGACCCCTCCCACAAATCTACTCGATGTGCCAAACTTTGACTTTGGAGAACCCATGGAACACCCAATGTGATGGAAGAGACCCTAGAACAAAAATAAGATTACAAGATCATGATTGAGGAATTGTGGATAGAACTACACAAGGTCATCAATTGTCCCCTTCCTTCTGATCTTCTAGTTGATGTAGAACAAGTAAACCCTAAGGAAGCAATACAAAAACACCAAGCACAAGAAGAATATAGCAATATAGTGATTTTCGACTTTAAGGTGGATGAGGGAAACAAGTTCAAGGAGCCACTACCCCCACACACAATATGAGTGCTCATGAGGGCAGCTAAGAGTATAGCAGAAAAGTAGGCATGGCAACCTGATCATATATAAGTTTTCAAGGAACCTTGCTGGGTCGTAGGAGGCAAAATTAGATACCTCACCTAAAAGCCAATTGAAGCCTAGCTAGGGCAACCAGAGTGGAGATATCCCATCCTAGAAAATCACAAGGCAACTTGGCAAGATTTTGTCTCCTCAAACAACATCACAACTGTATCTCTATGCAAAGAATGAAAACAAGCTCATCAAAAGATTCTCAAAACCATTCATTCAATGCATGTGACACTCTCAAGGTTTTGTCTCATAGAGATTCACGTGATAGTTAGAAAAGAACAAATACATCCGGGATCCTCTACTTATATAGATTTTTTTTTCCATGTGTGGTGAGCCCATAGGGCTTCTTCAATAGCCCAACAGTCCCATCAAGAAAATTGCAAGCCTTGGTGGGCGAGTTGAGATTATTTCATGTGGGTTGATTGGCATAACTAGTTCCATCTAGTTAATTTTAATTTTAATGTTATTAATATAAAATCTTAGATATAATAACATGTTATTATTATGAGCTCACAAAATCATAATCACATCATTGTGATCCCTACCTTAAATAATAGAGACATATCCTACACACAAGTACTTTTTTTAAAAAAATGTATTAAAGTAAAACACTTTGAACCATATCATACTTCAAGAGTAGATTTCATTGCTCGACTATTTAGCAACCATAAGCTAAACACAATATGGACTCTCTCACTAAACAACAAATTGTTTTTGCACCTATAGCGTAGTAGCTCAAGTATTTTTTGCAAGGCCATAAATGAGGCTTGGAAAAACCTTGCAAAGGGAAGGAGAGATTGAGGGTACATGAAGCCTTAGTTATATTTGCTTTTTAACAATGTCGGAGCATAACCTCAGAATTCACAAAGAGATATTAGTTATGATTGGGTTTGGATATCATTAAATTTTGATTACACCCTTGGCCCATACTTGAAGATAATCACAAGTAGTGAACTCTTTACAAGCATATAGTATCTCCCTTTGTAACAAAACATGGAAATTCATTTTTGTGAGATTGGTATTCTCACACCATTCAAGCTTGATAAGATTGTTGGCTTGTCACACTAACATATAAGTTATTTCTTCACTTTATGGTTTGAATATGAGAGAGAGAGAGAGAGAGAGAGAGAGAGAGAGAGAGAGAGAGAGAGAATGTAATATATACCTCTCAGAACATTGAGATCTTAATGCAATATGAACGTTGGCTTAGCATAGAAAGTGCACTTTTTGCTCGTAGTGTTGTTGTATGTAAATCTACAAGTATTGAAGCACAATGTAATGTGAATTACTTCCTGCTAGTGAACCTATGTAGCAAGGGAGCATGTGGAGTACACAAGTATGACTATTAATAGAAGCTCGATCACCATTACTTTCACTCAATTGGGGTGGGGGCAGAGGGGGGGGCGCGGGGGGCATTATGTTATTCCATATATTCAACATAATTTTCTTAGAAATCCTTGTGTTACACATTTTCTACATACAAAAGGATACCACCTTAACTGGAGTGCACGGTCGAATAGAAAAGGGATGTCATTTATTCATTGAAAATTACATCAATAAGGAGTTTTTTGAATGTCACGTTATGAAGTGATGATATAGAGGCTTGATACATAGTAAAAACCCGTTCGGTTGTCTCATAATATGATGTGGATGGGGAAGTCGGGGCTTTAGCTGCAGTGCATGCGTATATATCAGAGTATTTGACGTACAACAATTGCAGACATACACAGAGTGCCAAAGGACGTGGCAAAGGAAAGAGGCGCGAATCGGATGCTTTGGGGAAGGAAAGAGAGAGGTGATCTCTCTTCGGAGCAAGTATAATATATGTAGAGGCCTGGAAGGGTTGCGAAACAAGCTTAGGGGTTCAAGCTAAGCTTATATATGACAAATAAAAGAAGCAGCATATATAGCTGCGTGTTAGCGGGCTGTGGGCACGAGTGTTACCGCAGACGACATTGAAAGCCTGAGACCATCTCCAAGTTCCAAGGTTTGCAGCCCGCAGTCCTGCCAATCTAGCGGCCGCCTGCACCATGTACTTGCGGGCTGGGCTTATGGCTATGGTAAGCTGGCGGGCCACTGACGAGGCTGGAAAGCTGGCGAACAAGCGCCAGAGCGATGCCTTTCTTCACCTGGCCCCGTTGAGGCAGAGGCCGCGGCGTCATACCGGCTGTATTGTTCTTGCTGGTAGCTGTATGTGCCATATTATGAGAGAGAGAGAGAGAGAGAGAGAGAGAGAGAGAGAGAGAGAGTGTGTGTGTGTGTGTGTGTGTGTGTGTGTGTGTGTGTGACTGATGGTTGAAGCACCCGGTCTAATTCATTATATACCAGCGACGCAGCACAAGCACGCTTTGTAGTCACGACAGCATGCAATTATATCTGATAACAACAATCACAGTGCTACTATTTGGGTCCGAGGCTTTCTGATTCCTGGACTAATGAACGCAACGTTTGAGGATGGTATACCATCCAGACGTACACATAAACAGGATTTGTTCCTCATCAGTCTGCATGATAATTCCTACGGATTGGTGGGTGCTGATGAGGTTTGGGCCACATGTATGTTGTAGCTGCTAGGAGAGGTATTTGTCGCCATAATTGCATTTCCAATGACACGGGAGGTCGAGACCCCGCTCTGGGTGATATAACATTTCATTCCGTACTCGTCCTTCCTTCCAAGCCTCATATCTCTTCACGAGAATCGGATGCCTCGCCTACAGTAGTTGTGCGTGTGTGTGTGTGTGTGTGTGTGTGTGTGTCTCAATAGCTACTCGAGAGGCCGGTTGTTTGTAGAGCATTCCACTTGTGGCATATCGGGTTCATCCCTTGGTTCATTATTGTAATCCTTCGAAACCATAGGCTTATCTCTCGCATTAAAAAATCACCATTGCTTTTCGCCAAGAAAGTGAGAAATACCATAATGACCCCCTCAAAGGTAGATATTTTAGAGAATTGACCTTCCTTCTAAGAGAGCCTCCTTCCGTAGAAAGGGCAGACATTGTAGCACAAACAATGTTTATGGACAACAAGGTATGATGACATTAAAACTTGAAAAAGATTGCCCCATTCAGGCTGTTTTAGTTCTAATGCCCTTTACACCACCTTGAAAAGAACTTGCACATGTTCACTTGTGAGAATTTTTTTTACCAGCCCACTTTTTTTTGGGTGAAGATATGACCAAAAGAGACACATGCACTTTAAATTAGAACATCATGCAACATTTTGTAGCATACAAACTGTTTTACTTCTTACATTTGAAATTTATGCAAGTAGGAAAAAGGAACTCTTCAACAATGATTACGATGGCATAGTGCTGGTCATACCCTTACAATAAAGTTTAGAAAAGAATAAGAGACCTTTATGCTTGGTATCTATATTTCATGTACTATTATAGCGATAAATCTACATTAGTTTAATACTTGAATGAGGCAAAGGTACATATTGGCAGTGGTGCACCTTGGTAGAGTACGTACATTGGGATTACCAAAGTTGTTGACCTCCGTCAAATGCATAAGTTGCATTTTCAAGGAGTAAAAATCAAATTAGAACGTCACTTAAGAGTGCTAATCATAGATTGTTAATGAGGTATCATGTCAATTTTCTTGAAAGTAACCTTTAAACATATGATGTTGACCTCGAAAAAGTCATCAGTTTGGAAGTGGAGTGGAGGCATAGCCATAAATTGTATTTTATCATGCGTATGATATTCCCATATGTCAGCTTGAGGTGTTAATAAAGGGATCTCAAGATGGCATATGGAAGTATTTAGCACACTGCTATAAATAATTAGGAAAACACTTGCATCATGATTTGCACTTACAAAATCTATGAAAGTATTCCAATATTTGGGTATGGAAGCATTCAAAACAATGCTATGAAACAACTTAGAGAATAATAAAATAACAAGTTGCACTTAGGTAATCTATGAGGTTGGAAGTACTTAACCCAATGGTATGAAATGATTGAGGAAACAATTACATCATGATTTGCATCTAAGTAAGTTGTAATGTTTCTACATTAATCTAAAGGTCAATTATTAGGAAAACATTAGACTCATGTTTGGGCCTCTTGGTTTTCGAGGGAAAAAGTTTCTCAATAATAGGACGAGAGCTAGTGTAATCATAAAATCTCACGTTTTGAAATCGCCAACATAAAATATTTTAAGGTGTTTCCAGGGATGATTTTGTTCAGGCATAAAAAGCTAGAGCTAGCCCATGGATTATTTAAGATGAGGCTCAACAACATTTTTTGTTAGCTCACACCTCCTTACAATCTCCCTATTTTTTTCTTATTTAGTACTTTAATCAAATATTTTTCCTCCATTGTGGTCTTTTAAGCTCATGTTAAAACTTGTTTATTACTTCAAGAAAAGTTCTTTCTATCCAAATAGTGTAATGTCCTCGACATTATACTTAAACCTGAAGTTTAATTCCATCTCCATTTTTCAATTATCCTCAATCTAAATCTATTTTATTTTAAAAAGAATTGTTAGTATGGGTTAGTCGTTAAGAAGAGTTAGAATAGTTAGTAGTTGTTAGTTAAGTCATATAACTTATAGCTTATAAGTTATATAGTATAAGTTATGTATATAGTTAGTCGTTAACAATTAATAAAGCTTACCTTTATAATTGGAGCCGCCGAAAACAAATTGCACCGCCTCTAAACTTCACGTGGATGCCATGCTAATGATCGTCATTTTTATCTCCATCGTAATCATCATCATAATCGTCTTCACCAGCGCCGCTAGCACACGTGTTGATTCTCCCCATCCACATCAGCTTGGTGATCATTGTCATCATCATCATCCACACGAATCGGTAGAAAAAGCTTCCTTTCCTCTGGCAAAAAAGCATACGCAGACTGCAGTCATGGCAGATGGACTCCCAAGTGGCTGCCATAATGATGCATGGGCCACACGGTGACCCCCCCCTTCTCTCATTAAAATACTACATAAAGGGCTTAGCCTTTATGCAAGAAGGACACATGATCAAGCTGTTATGGTGATGTGAGAGAGAGAGAGAGAGAGAGAGAGAGAGAAGAGGCAGAGAGAGAAGGAGAAGAAGAGAAGAAGAAGGAGAGAGAGAGAGAGAGAGAGAGAGAGAGAGAGAGAGAGAGAGAGAGGCAAGCCGATGCTAGAAGGAGAAGAGGAAAGCACTCTTGGAGCAATGGGCTTCTTGCGTCAAGGGTAGATCTGGAGTTGGAGATTATGAAAGTATCAACAAGTCGAAGAAAGACCAAGGTTTCAATTGGGAGATGGCGCTTGAAGAACTTCCGTGTTTTTGAACCCTTTTTCTATCTATGCTTATTGTTCTATTAGCTGGAATGAAAGAACTTCTATGGTTCTACACGCTCATAGGTCATAGTCTTCATTTTAATATCCATTGAAGGAAAAGGATACTCATAAAAGCTATATGTTGGTTATGTATTCTTTCATTCCTAGTTGTTCATAGATGTAGATGATCGTATGAAATTTTGTATGTGGCTAGATTAGTGAATCGTTCACATAAAATCATAGTTGTTACATCGACACCTTGAAATAGTCGCATGAAATGATAGATTGTGATAACCAATGGCCTAATAAGTTAGGATCTTGTTGATGTACTTGATTAGAACAAGCAATTATTAAATGGATTAAAAACCCGAAAATTATGATAGCCTCGACTCTTGATAAATTGAAAACTGATCTTGTGGATCAAACCAAGACAACTTGCAATCAATTGGATAATTTCTATTCAACCGAGCCAATCTAGGATCAAGTTGTTAGTCCTAGGGGGGAACTAGATGAACACTAGGGGGAACATGATTTCTCTAAGAAGAATTAAGAGAACTTGAGGTTGGAAAACCCCAGGGAGAAGAAGAGTATTGCATGCACTATGGTCCCATTAGCAAAAATCCTTGCTAGGTAAACCCTAAGATACGTATATATTGTTGATGTTAAGTTTAAGGTGGAATGCACCCTAGGCAAAAAGAATGGAGTGCTAAGCAAAATTCTGTATAGTATCGTACTTAGGGATGAAAGGTTAGAGAGCTATTGTGTAGTAGACATTTGGACCTAAAACACACCCTTTGAAATAGGGCCTAATTTATGATGAAACTTAATGACTAAGAAGGCTTGGAGTCTAGCTGTATAAACCCTAAGGGGAAGAGCCACCTAAGCTGATTAGGTGATTGTTATCTTAGAAGGATTTCTACCTTAGAAAAGGTTGTGTGTAAATTCCTTGAGCAAGTGTTTTGATACATCCAAGTTATATTCTGGTTGTGCATGCAATGGGATTGAGATGCCTTGAAGCGAGTCGTTGTGCATTCAAACTGTTTGTTAATGTGGTTTTGGATGTTAATCCAAGTGGGGTGTGATTGATGATTTCATGGCCGGGTCTATGATGATTGATTGCCATGGGGACAAAGGATGTTTTCTTAGAAGATGACATTGGGTTGGTTGCCTTGATTGTGCTTGATTCTTAAAAGGATTAATTAAGGAAGGATTTCTCTAGTCCGACTCCCCCGGCTAGCAGTGATGCCCTATATGAAGGGGGTAATTTTATTTTCCGCACCAGGAGCTTGGACCAAATCCTGCTGCGAGAGGTTTCTTTGCAGGGTTTACGTTTAGGAGACACAGTGCTAAGGGTGCCCGAGGGGACATAGGATGTAAATCCCTTTCACTGCCTAACCCCGTGAGTGACTCAGGATGGGATCCTGAGGCTTTGGATACTAGTTACAGGGCAGAATCTTGGTAGGATAAACCTTCCGGTTTTTATCTCCGAGATACGGAAGGATTATTTCTGTGGAGGCAAAAAGGGACACTTAATTCTCCTGTATGGGTGGGAGACAAACATTAACATGAAGATAAGTTAAGGAACTGTTTGATCTTGTTTTATCTTGTCTTTGTGTCTGTGCCCTAAATTACGTAAAGGAACTTGTGATTAACAGGTTAATTAATGAAGCTGCTTTTATATGACAAACATAATGTGTTGTAGGTAATTAGATAACTAAAACAACCCCCAAGGAAAGCAAGGTGGATGTGACCCCGATGGGTCTATCCTACGAAAGGGTGGTCTCGGTTAGCCGAGAGCTTTCCTTAAAGGAAATGTTAACAAGAAATATTAGGAAAACTCGGATGATGACCTTAGACAATGTTAGAACCCTGATTCATACCGTTTTAGGGGACCGGAATGGGACTATGCCCTACGGGCAGAGAGGTTGAGCGATGCATACCTCTCGTTTCCCATTCTCTTTGAACCAAGGGCAGTATGAGTCTGCTTTGGTCCAGTTGTATCTGCACAAAGTGGAGTGGTTGTAGACTGACACTAGAAGGCTGTTAGGAAGACTTGACTACTAGGAACCCGGACTTTAGGTCGATCCTAAGTGGGAACGGCCGAATAAGTTCCGTTGCGAGGCAGACTCGAGACACCCTAGTTGGCAAACCCCATGTCATTCCTTGGGAGTGCCAGGCGGTGTCTTCTAGATTTATCTCTCGATGGACTGCTAAGACGTGTCTCGCAATTTGAGGGGCGGGCATGTTACAAATAGTTTGTGTGTGATTTACTATTCTCACTTCAAATTTTTACTTTGTGTTTTCACTTGCCATGTTTTCCATTTCAATGAAAGCTGCACATCCTTATTGTTCCTGCTCATTTATTAAAGAAATTACTATAATAAAAAAATTAATCCTGATAATTATAGGTGGAATCCTATCACCATCTTCATGATAGTTGCATCAGCCATCTCAATTGGTAGTTGAAATATGTTACAAACAAAGAAAAGAAGAAGACATTAATACAAAAATCCATTAATAATTATGTTGAGATGGCAAGTTCAACATGTGCGGATATTGATGATGGATCACCTAGTTAGTTGGATCCGCAAGTCTACATTTAGCACATCGTGGTCATTATGATCCTCGCATGGCTAGTGCCTTGTTAGTTATTATATTTTGTTTGTTGCACCTACCTATAGCTATCATAGTTATAGTGTTAGTCGAGTAGTATAGTCAGTTGAGAATTATTTATACATTGTTGATGTAATAGGCCACTTTCCTTTATGTTGGATCTTATCTATACTTTGTGTATATTGTATTTGTATGAAATGAGAGGAAGAATTTAGTAAGAAAATGTTTTGGCCTACATCTGTCTTCTTGTGTTCTTAAGTGAGCTTCCTCTTGTGTGTATGGTGTATGTTTAGAGCAGCTCAAGCAAGGTCCCCCATCATGCAATTCGTAATATGATATCAGAGCAACACCACTAAGAGAGGCTGGTTTTGAAGACTGAAGTGAAGGAAAAAAAGCAAGCATTCGAGCAAGCAAGCAAGAAGATCTCTCATTCTTTCACTCTTTATCTTGGATAGTGCATGTGGAGGCATCAAAAGGAGAGCAAAGCAAAAACTCTCAGATTGCTATGAGATTTGGTGTGTAAGTAGAGCATTGTATATTCTCTAACTTATCCCTTTAGGGCTTTTCCACTACTTTTAGCCATCTGAGGAGGCTGTCGTTTCATGCCTTATTTTAGGCTCGCAATGTTGTGGACAATAGTTTTGGGATATTCTACAATTTCGATTGTGTCAATCGAAAGTGAGTGTACATGTTATAGATTTTGAACTTGTAAGTTCTAAGGTGTTTGCTAGGAGTCAAATGCAGATTTTATCTACAAATAGGTAGTAGATTACATCTACTATGAGCTATCAATGAAAGAGGCTGCTTGGTGTGTTATTCTACACTTATTGTAAAAGGTTGTAGAGGATTTGATTGCTATTTTGTATCAATTTTATAAAAATAGTAGATAATGATGGAAACCCCATCATTGAAAAGCTAGATAAGAATAATTATCCATCATGGAAGTTTTATATGACAAGCTTTCTTATTGGAAACAACCTTTATGAGTTTGTTTCAAGTGAAGAAAATGAGCTAGAGCTAAGTAATCCTACAACTATAAAGATGTGAAAAGAAAGGAATGAAAAAGACAAAAAGTTAACGTATTCAATATCTGCAACCATTGATAATACTATACTAGGATATATAAAAAATACAAAAACATCACATACAGCTTGGACAATTTTTAAGAAAATGTTTTCAGTACATACAAAGACACAAAATATTCAACTCTAAATACTTTGAAGAAAGTGAAGATGTATATAAATGAGTATGTTTTGAAAGTGAAAATCATTGCAGGTACCTTAATAGCTATTGATGCAATATCTGATGATGACAATTTGGTTTCATATACCTTGGGTGACCTTAATAATTAGAAGACTTGGAAATCATTTGTCACTTTTATGTACGTATGAAATCCATTTCTAGTTTTTGATGAGTTGGTCTCTCTGATGATCAATATGCAAGGTAAATCATTTGAAAGAAGTGGTGAACAAGTCCAAGCATTTTACTCAAGTTCAAGAAGGAGATGTGGCAGATCCTCCTGAAAAGGCCATGGTATGGAACGTGTTGGTGATAACCAACAAAACATGTTAAATTAGTAGTTCGGTGAAATGTAAGTTTCAATAGGCTGTGGAAACTTTTCCCTATCCTTGTTTTAAGAGACAAGGAATACATAGAAGGAGAACATGAAAGGTAAAATTTTCCAAAATCCCCAATATAAGAGCCAATGATAAGAAAAATACCTATCTATTCCAACCCCTTGATCTCATCCCATCATTTACAATCTTTGTGAGAAGATTCACTAACTGCCCTGATCCTTCTTTTATCACTAATTTCAACTATCTCTAACTCATTACTTTACTTTGGCAATCAATCATGCCATTTGAGGAGCAACTTTCACCACTTGTTTTAAATATAAATAAAAGAACTAACTAAGTGGTGATGATACAACTTCAAATTGAGCCACACTATTGTCTCCTTATTATATTGAGCTACTAGAGGCTATGGTGGATAGTCAATTTGCACTATGTACACATTCCTTCTACTCTGTATCATCCATGCAACTACACAATTCATTGAAAGAATACATAGTTAGCATGGGATACCTTCACGATGCACTCATGCTAGTTAGTGAGTAGCGTGCCTACTTGTCGATTATTATACTTAGAAAAAAAACAAGAAAAAAAGAAAAGAAAAGAAGCACATGACCACGTTCACAGCACCTAGGGGTCCATCTCCTAGGCTATTCCTCCACATCACCACTTCAAGGCACTTCAAGGGCAAGGTATCTTATCTCCATTCTATCCAACCTTCATTATCACCATTCAAGCACGCTCTCCATTAGATATGTTGCATCCATTATCCCAACACCCTCCATCAATCTCATTTTCCACTAGCTGGAGAGAGTGCCATGGGACTGGCACTCCTTTAGGAGAGTGGAATATGTTAACAAATTTAGAAGCATGAAGACATTAAACTTTGCAGCCACCTATTTTTTGGGAAATTGTATCAATTATTCAAAGCCTTGTATTAATTTTTTTAGAGAGCGGGGCTATTCTCCAATGCAAATTGTCAAATAGCAGCATAAGAAAAGGGACTAAAAGTGTGGAAAAGAGAGAAGACTGGTAAATTCACCAAAGTTGGGTAGGATGCCCAAGGAAAAGGGAAACCCTAACCCTATATTTCATGTATAAAATTATTGAGCTTGAATGAAAACAATTATTCTTGTGTGTGCAAACTTTTCTCCTCTACTTTCTTATTGTAAAGTCTTGTGTGTGTGTGAGTGTGAGGAACAAAGAGACTGAAACATCTAGCCTCCACTCTAGTACTCTCTCATACCCACAATGATTTCTCTTGCATGACTAGGATCATAGAGGGTTGAGGGCAATGGAGTGCTCACTTGGACCATGGAGCCAGGGCTTAAGACCTTCTTGGTAGGAGCCATGTGACTCTATGCTTAGTACAATAGTTTGCTTTAACCCATGTGTAAGTGACTAGGTGTGAGAGCTAGTCTACAATGCATGCATTCAGGCTCTTGAAAGAATAAGAGTGTGCCCAATGGCCCCAAAATGTTGAGCATATAGCACAACTCTTTTTTTTTTTTTGGGGGGGGGGGGGGGGGGGGGTAGGATTGACATATCATTAGATTAGAATTTCATACTTTAAGGTTAACTAGTCAATTGCCATGTGTGGAAAAAATATCATAGTATTTTTATGAGGGGTGTGGGGCAGGTTGGTATAAATAATTCTCATGGATTTTGAAATCCAAGAGGGAGAAGAGAAGTCATTAGATTTTTATATTTTTAAAATTCAAAATTTGGAGAAGGGTTTTGATATGTTAGCTGAAGAGGAAGGGAGGAAAAGTACAAAAATTTATAAGATTTTTGGATAATTATTTATTGAGGAAAAGAAGACATGTTTGACGTTTCCCAAAATTTTTATTCCCAAAATTTGGGGGGAGGAGGGGACGTACTTGTGTTAGGAAGAGGAGAGGGTAAGTGTAAAATTTTCTTCTTTAGAAACCCCACTAAAAAGAGGGTGAAATATGTGAAGAGAGAGAGGGGGGGTTTGTTTTAAACCCATATATATACATATATATAGTTGTATTTTATGATGGGAAAGGGTTTTAAGCTCAAGGAAGTTACTATATACATATCCTGTACATCACATGCATTCAAGGCCTATTTATAAATATCATTGTCTGTATAAGTTTCCTGAATAAAGCATAACCTTTTTCTATTCAATCTATAAATAACCCATTTATATTACACCCTTCTGTATGTAAAAAATACCTAAAAATGATATTTTAAAAATACATTATTTTGAACCCGCATCATGCACACATATATTCATGAGTAACTTACTCGAGGGTTCAAGTTAGGCTCCCAAACAAAAAAATGGAGTAAAGTACTATTAGCTATTTAACAATTAGGGGGTGCCTTAGAGAGAGAGAGAGAGAGAGAGAGAGAGAGAGAGAGAGATAGATAGAGAGAGATAGAGAGAGAGAGAGAGTGTGTGTGTGTGTGTGTGTGTGTGTGTGCGTGTGTATGTGTGTGTGTAATTATGAAAAATAATGGGATGGAGATTGACATCTATACCCAATGATTGGGGAAAAAGATAGTGTGTGAAAGATGTAAGCCCTGAAGTGCAAGTAAGAGCTATGCTAGAATGAGCAAGTGCGAGAGAGAGAGAGAGAGAGAGAGAGAGAGAGAGAGAGAGAGAGAGAGAGAGAGAGAGAGAGAGAGAGAGAGAGAGAGAGAGAGAGAGAGAGAGGATGTGGGAACTCCAACAGTCACAATATATAACCGGCCTTCCCTTTATTCAAATGTAATTGAAAGAATAAAGAATGAAGTGATAGGAATGGACACTGTTGGAGCATTTGGGGTCAAAAGTCTACCACGGGGATAAGAGACAACAAGGTGAAGGGAAATTCAGGGAGAGGAGTAGACGAAAGAGAAGGGGTTCAAAGAAATAGAAGATGTAAAAGAATACTCATAGAGGTGAGGCCTGTCAATTTATTTCTACATTATGAGAATATAAATCTCTTGTAGAAAAAATGTGCATAAAATAATACCTTTCTCTATGCTACCCAGACTGCCAATCTGATACTTCCATTGGTTTTGAAAGGGGGGTAAAATACCAGGACACCTGGTACAGAACTCTGCCAAATCACTTCTTCATCTCCTAGTTCGGAGTGTTGTTCACTACCTGAAAACTGCAATTGCGTGTCACACGATTTCGTCAATCCTTCTTTTTACAGAAAATCCTCCCAAAATGGCTGAAAGCTACATGCTTTCTTTTACATGTCATCCTATTCTAGAATTTGTCTCCAATTTTTGGATTTTTACAAGAGATAATATCAAAAATTGGCTAAACTTGTCTAGAAATCTAGTATGTTTGAACCATCCACACTATGAACATTGGCATTAATGACTAATATGGCATTCGCTCTCTAGATCAATAAGAAAGCTGCACTCTAGAGTTTATCACATTGTGTCCACATAGGAGCACAATATCCACCCCTTCTCAACCTATACATCCTCTGGCATGTGCCAAAGTTATGGATTTGCACTATTAGAAGAAGTATCCTCTCCCATATCAATGTTTTCATCTTCTATCTCTTCTTCTTCCATATTCTCATGTTCATGCTCAGCAAAATCTTTAATGACTTCATACATCTCTAAAGTGTCAACATAAATAACCTCTTTTTCTACCCTTTTTTTTAGCATTAATTGTTGCAGAATTTTCAGCCACTATATCAAGAGTAACCAGCCCTGAAAATAGCCTTGAAATACCTTCATTTGCAGCCATCAAACCATATGCATTTAGCTCTTTTTCAGCCCATCCTATATATTTCTTTTCAGCCTTGCACATAGCTGAAATATTCTTAAAATTTTGAAGACTACATGCTATCCATTCCTACAATCCAGACACAAACACAATTTCCCCCTTTCTTGGAGTCATAATTGTCTTCCTAGAGGCACTGCCATAGCCTCCACTTACAGTAGTGCTATCTAAAAACCCTTAAACTCTCGTGCATTAGGTGGCATTGAATTATCCCCGTAGCCTATCCGGATTGCGGGGACGATTCACATAAACAGTTAGAAACTATACCACCTTACTATTGTCTTTATTCCAAACCCGAGTATATGAAGAACCATCATCCTTGGCTTTTGTTTCTAGCCTTGATTCCAAAATATAGGGCTTCCCCAAAATCACTAGATAACTACATGAATCCTACATTAAAAAATGATATTCATCCCTAACATCTCCAATAGTCATGGGTGCATTTCGACAAGCCGCATAAAGATCCCCTGATGAATTGTTTGTTATCTGTATGCATCATCCCAGATCTACATCAATCAGCCAACCTCCATTCTCATAGAAGTTGTATGCCATAACATTGATTTTGAAACCGTGATCCAAGAGAGCTATGCAAGGCGTCTCTCCTTCTCCCACTTTAATAATTGTCTCTGTTGTAGCACGAGCCCAATGTGTTTGTGAATAATGATTGCTTGGAATAAAATGAACATTTTTTTCTTCATGTGCTTGTTGATGGACATCCCCATTATACATAGCCTACTACCCATAAGACTAATTTTAGTCACAAGCTTGCTGTCTACACTCCCATTTTCAACATTAGTGTTGAGGTGAAAGACCCACGGACTACTTATTGTTCAAGTGTTTCAAGTCGAGCACTAATGGCTACCTCTCACATAGTTGATGCGCTATCCATCTCTATGAGTATAGTGAGCTTACCTCCATGCTTGATCGAGTTGCCTCCTTTTCCCAGCACTCTAGTAGCTCCATGATCCAAGTGCAAGCTTCAAGTGAGCTCCATCCTCAAGATCCACGCTCCAAGATCCATTGCCACGAGCAAGATAAGAGAAGAGAATAGAAGAGAAGAAGAGAGGAGAAGAGGGAGAGCTTCTCCACCATAGTCCCTCACCCTCACACACTCACTCCCTCATATTCTCACACTCCCTCTCTCAAGCACAAGCTCAAACAAGCAAGAAGAAGAAGAAGAAGAAGAAAACAAGAGCTAATTTTGGCCACACACAAGAATGAGCTTCTCATTCAACTTTATATACAAAACCATAAATCCCTTTTGGGTGGTCATCCCCTTATCCCCTTTTTTACATGTCCGGTCGTGGCCTACTAGGCCCTTTTTCCCATTGTCCTCCTATCTTCCTAGCTTCCTTCCTACCGCCCCCATCTACCTTTACAATTTGCATGGGTGAGAGCCCAACGACACTCTTAAAATAAATCATGGTGTGCCTTGCGCTCTTTTACAAAAGTATTGACTTGCACTTTTCTTGTGCACCTTTCTCCTTGATTTAGGACTTTTATGCACTTTTTGTGTTTCTAGATTCTTCTTGGCGCACCTTCATCTTTTGTTTTCACTTTTGCCTTGGTCTTGTCTACTTTAGATTTTTTGGATTTTTCACCTTGTTCGTTTGAGGGTAACAATACCCCCTTCCTAGACGAGTGACAATCCCATGGCACTCATTGTCGTAGGTAGCAGGCCTTGGCATGCACCAAAGATGCGCGTGAATGGGGCATTTGTGGTTGCCTTGGAGGATTTTTGGTGGTGGGGCGGATGAAGGTCATTGGGGCCACGTTGTTGGCATGGGTGGCTGGTGGTAGAGTTGTTGGAGTTGGGGATAGGGTTGTTCGTTGTTGGATGTCAGACATAGCTCAATGATGGACCTAAAAACGGGCCGGCACTGGCTCATGCACTAGCCGGGCCTCGTCACTACGCACAAGACAACCCCTCGGCCTCACGGCCAGGAGCGTCTATCAAAATCTCTGCCTTCCTAAACATTGTGTTTGTAACACGTTGTAGTCCAACTGATCCTAACCCAATATTACTCCTCAGAGGGAGTCCCCCTTACATAGCCAAAAGGCTCGAATCACATACACATGGGGTTCCTCCTACGACTGAATGCCGTCAACCCTCTGCGACTCTCCTACACCTTGGGGATTGGCCCCTCAGTGCGTCGCTCAACAAATAGACACATTGCACAAAAGTCACTCAAGGTACCACATAAGCGTGTCCAGGAATGTACCATTGTCCTTACTTGATTTCCCCTTTAGGATCCCCGTCTACCTACCGCATGGGTGCCTCACTGCCTCTCAACTTAGGTCATGTTCTAATAAACCAATTGCAATGCATGTCCAGGACCTGATCACCGATACTTTTAAATTCTTTTCATGCTCTATGCATTTGGTGGATGCCTAGTGCTCAAACATTTAGCAAAACAATATTGTGCACAAGTGCAAAAACATCCTTTTAATGGTTTCCAACTACCGTTCGTGCTTCGTTGCATGGGCCTAGCACCGAGGTGATCCTCGTGCTACTAAGCTCTTAATTTTAATTATCATTCGTCCTAAATGCTATGCATAGAAATCAGGAACTTTCCCATCATCTCACACGGCATTTGGACATATTTCAACTCCTCTACCCTTCCCCGTTTAAATATTGCATCGTTGGATAGATTTATAGGGTATTTTGACATCATTTTATGTGTAGAAAGCGGAAAAAAGCACATTAGAACAAGAAAATGGGGTTGAACTGAGGCAAATCCTCATGCTTCAGTCCCCACAAACATTCACAAACATTGCTCTTATTTATCCTTATTTTTCGCAACCCAAAATGTATTTTTCCCCTATTTTTTAGGGTTTCTCTACCATTTTCTTGTATTTTCCCTTATTTTTATGCATTATTTAATTACTGAAAATTCACAACAGGTTACGGGCTATGGCCCTTAGTTCCTTCTTGCAGAAAAAATGAAAGTTTAGTTGATGTTCCTACTTACTTTCCCATTTTTATGCCAAAAACCCTCATTTTTCCTTGTTTTTCCATGTTTTACGTGTTTTAGCATATTATTTTGAACCATAAAATGCATATTTTTCTGATTTTTTAATTATGACCAGCAAGAACTCATAAAAAACAGTAACATGAACAGTTTTTATCCCACATGAACAACCTTTCATCCATCAAAAGCCATAAAAGCTCAAATTTCCTTTGAAAATTTTAAATTACCGCTTATTTGCGTGTTTCGGGCTTCATGTCCATGGCTGTAGATTTGGAAATCAGCAGCATTTCATGTCCAGCACAATCACAAATCACCATTTCCAACCCGTGGAGCAATCCGATCCATGCCGGACAAGCCTCCATCATTCTTTCTTCTTCCTTCTTCTTCCCACATGAATTCCCCCTTAGAAGAGAGAGAGGGAGGAGAGAGAAAGACTGATTTTCTCTCTCCCTCTACAGGCCACCATTCTCTGCGCGGATTGAAGCGATGCGGAGCGTAGATCGATTGTTGAGGCCCTCTGCCTTCGGATGCATGCCTTACTTGACAGCCAGCATCATGATTGGGGGGGGGGGGGCGCGTTTTTTTCGCGCCGTTGCCTGCACGGCACTTCCTTCCCCCCCACGAAAAATTTAGGGGGGTGGAGGGGCCAAAGGGCACCCTCCACTAATTACACCCTTTCAAATTTCAAATTTGGCCCCCTTTTTGGACACCCCGGTCGGTTCCCGTCCAGTTTCCGCATACGGACTCCGATCGTCAGTCTGAAAATTTCTGTGAGCTCGTCTCGACATCCCGCACTAACTGGAAGCTCCACTGACTGGCACAGGCGCACGGAAAAATTATGAAAATTCTCGGAGTGTCGTACGGGCGCCCGTCAAGCACTTGACGCTTAAAATCGTCCTAGGTCGAGCCGCCGCCTTCGTGGTTGATCATTTTTCCCCGCATTTCCACATTTTTCTCCTATTTTTAGGCACGTTCCGGGGCCTAAAATCCATCCTTCATTAGCGACCACGGGATAGGACGACTCAGTCCGTCGAACCCACGAGCATATCTGTACATAAACAACCAAAGGAGCATCAAACTGCTACAAAACAAATATGCAATAAGACACAGCACAATGCTCACCCTACCCCTGACAAAACCAAGGCATGACATCCACAAGGAATAGGCCTAGCATCATCTAATAGAAGATCCGAAGTGAGTCACTAACCAGCTGCTCCAACACAGCCAAACTAAAAAACCTATCAAAGCGGTTGCCCTAGATGGTAGTCTGAACTACTTACCAACTACAGACAACACAACTAGGAGCTCCTACAAGGCGAGGTCTCCTATAGCCTGATCAAAGAGTATTTTCTTTCAATACATGTCTTCTTTTAGGGTTTGTATTGAATGAACATACTTAGGCATGTAAAAAGGAGGGAGCTGAGCAGAGTGACCCAAGGAGAATAGGGCATCGGTCTCAGGACCTGTCTCGGCACCCAAGAACCTACCAAGCCCTCGCAATGCGACACTTAATCCTTTTCTACCGCTCACTTTTATTTTCGCTCCAACCGTCCTTGTTTTGTCAATTTTTTTTCCAGCAAGAAGCCATCCCTAGGAAGACAAGGTATCGGCCCCGGGTCTGACTCGTCCCCAGGAACCTACCAGGCCTTCGCAAGGCAATGATCAACTGCTTATATATTTTCATTTCTTTTCTTTTCTTCGATAGGGGTTAGAACCCCTTTTCACACACCTTTGTATGTATATTCATCTTTTAGGATGTACAGAGTTTCTGGGCATCATCATTATGATCTTCTGGCAGGCTTCTCTAACTGCCTCACTACTAACAAGAACTCCTAGAACGGCTGCCTCTAGCAGGCTAGCAAAACAGGGCCACTAGGACGTCCTGCTAACACAGGTCTGTCGATGTCTAACAATGTCTTTGCAGGAGGCAATGACTACTCCGACCTCCCTCAAACATACTTAGCCTAAACCTGGAACTTCATGCCTTGGTTGCCGGTCCCCAACAAAAATGGATCCCCTCGACAAGTACAAATACACATATAACAGGAAAGAAAGGTACTCGTAAAGGAGAAATATCACCTGGATTGACCACAAGAAGCTTCCATCGCAGCAAAGGCTCCTCCAGGCTCCACCAAATTCCACGAAACACAAAACCTGTCCAGCACAACACTTAAACAAAACCCAATTAAACGCACCCACACTAGACAGGGAAATGGCCCTCTTGGCCTAATGAAATCAAACACTTTACTACAAAACTGCATCGGCCCTCTTGGCCTAATGAAATAAAACAATACTATGCAGAACATCCACCTGGGAACAACCATGATAGACATCAAAGCATACTATTCCCAGGGGAACAAAGGCTCGTAGCCCTAAACTAAGTGCATTAAATTATGACCTATCCCTCCTGCATATATCGCAAGAGGTGTTCGCATCACATGTCTTCTAATCAGTCTATGCGTCCCAGATAATAAAGGCAGATGAGTCTCGCTTACCCTCTGCATCACCCAAATCAACCATCGTCTGCCAAAGAGGGCATGTTCAGAAAGCATACCCCACAAACGACCAGGTCCTATCTCACCATCAATAGATATATCGGGACAAGGGCCACAATTAAAGAAGAGGTCCTCTTCATACGCAAGATTAGCCAAAGAATTGGCAAACTGATTCCAATTCCGTGGAATCAGCTGAAAAGACACTCTATCGAATTCGTCTAGCAGGGCTATGGCAGTATGATGGTACATACAAAGGATGGGGTTTCGTACCATGTACGTCCCATTGAGTTGATTTAAAACCAACTGAGAGTCCCCTTTCACCAACAACTGGCGGATACCACCCTTCTTCGCAATATTCAAACCCATAATCAGGGCTTTGTATTCTGCCATATTATTGGTAAAATTCACCCCGAGATAAGCAGCTAACTTCATGACGATGCGTCGTCGGGGGTCTCGGATGACAACTCCTACACTACCTTTTTTGCATGGACCCCTGGATGCCCCATCAAAGTACAAGGTGTACGTCCATAAAGGGTTTACATATCCTGCCATCCTAAACTCTACTCATAATTATGGTAATCGAAATTCAGCATATTCAACGGGTGGACTGTAGGTTCCATCCCTCCATCGTCATTGAATTCAACAGGGATGCTCGTCAAAATTTGGAGGCAGTGATGGCAGAAGACCTTGATCTCCCAAATAAATGTCCCGCCTTCTTGCTCAATCACCTTGTATCCTTTGCTCCACCAAATGAGCTTTCCCTGATGATACCTCTGTTCTAAATATGGGTGTTCTAAATAAGGGATCAGACGACCCATCAACCTCTATCATGATTTCCTTGCAGATGTTTGATCGATCTCTCCTAGACCTGCAAGGCAGTCATAGCATTAGTGCAATCAAAAGTAATAAGGTTTAATCTTATTAAGATTAACCTTATTTTTAAATTCTATCCCCTCAAGGTCAGCTAACAAAACTGTGGATTTATTATTTCCTATCCTAACGATCCTATAGGGCCCATCCCATTTGGGTTCTAGCTTGCCTGTAAATAATTCACGTCGTGCGTCATAATACAGAACAAGCTTTCCTTTCTTGAAGGTGTATTTCTTGGCTTTGATGTCGTGCAGCTGCTTCATTCGGCGCTTCGCCACTTCTTGGTGCAATAAGCTCTGCAACTTAAGCTCATCTAAATGTGCCAGTGTTGTCAAGCGCTCAAAAAGTGCATCTTCATCACTCAAAGAATGATTGATGGCAAACCGAATAGTCGGCAGCTCAATCTCCAAAGGCAAGACACACTCCTCCCCATATACTAGCTTGAACGGGGTATGGTCAGTGGCGCGTTTGAAGGTCGTATTATAAGCCCACACTGCCACGTATAACTTTTATCCTAATCCCGTTTCTTTTCCGACACAATTTTGGACAGGATGCCCACAAGCTGCTTGTTGGTGCTTTCAACCTGCCCATTGGCTTGCGGATTATACGGGGTTGTCTTGTTATTCTTGATTTGCCACATCTCTGTCAAACCTTTGATCACCTTATTCAGGAAATGGGTTCCGCGGTCCGACACTAACTCTTTCGGCGGACCAAACCGGCATATTATCTGCTCTAAAAGGAAACTAGCAGTTTCTTTAGCATCATCTTTCCTTGTTGCACGTGCTTCTGACCACTTTGTGAAGTAGTCAGTTGCGACAATGATGTACTTCTTTTGCGTAGTCGACGACGGAGTAATAGGACCCACAAAGTCTATTCCCCACTTCTCAAATGGAAGTATCGCCATAATAGGGTTGAGTGGTCGTTTCCTATTCTCTCGACTATCATGTCGTTGGCAAATATCGCATCTCTTAACATACGCAAACGCATCCTAGAAGATAGCAGGCCACCAATAACCTGCTCTCAAAGCCTTTTGTGCTGTAAGCCGTCCAACAAAATGGCCACCGCAAGCAGAATCATGGCACTCTTCCAAAATGAATGGCACCTCGTCAGGCATCACACACCGGCGATAGATATCATCAACCCCTTGCCGATATAATGTACCTGCGATCAAGGCAAACTTTAACGCTTGCTGCTTAATTTTCCTTCGCTCAGCTTTAGATAATTCGGATCCCGCCTCTCCCGTCGATAAATAATGCGTTATTGCAGCATACCAGGAGGGAATAGATGCCGTATCTATTTTAAACAACAACTCCATGTCACTACCTTGAGCCACAGATTCTTTCGGCTCCCCAAAGTCCAGTAGGTAGTCCACGATGCCTTGCAACCTTGGTGGCTTACTCTTGATTTCATAATCAAATTCCTGCAAAGTGATTAACCACTTCGCTAAACGATCAGGCGGCTGTAGCTTATTCATCAATAATCGAAGTCCCTCCACCTTCGTATAAAGCACGACTTTATCATAGAGAATATAATGCCTGAATTTCTTGGTCCCAAAGACCATCGCTAGACACAATTTCTCCATGTAAGTGTAGTTGATTTCGGATATCCCCAGCTTCCGGCTAGCAAAAGCAATCGGGTGGTACCACTTCTCTTCCCAAATTTGGGCTAAACAACAGCTGATACTGTACATCGTGGCTGCTGAAAAGATATAAAACACCTCACCTCTTTTAGGTGCTTTTAAAACGGGCGCTCTTGCTAGCTCTTGTTTCACATCCTCGAATGCTACCTTACAAGGGTCACCCCATACAAACGAACAGCTAAAGGACAATAAATTTGTAAGCGGCAATGTTCTTTCTGCTAAGGCGTTGATGAATCTACGGTAGTAACCAACCGAAGATAGAAAGCTATGAACTTCCTTTGGAGTGCGTGGTGGACCCATGGCGACTATAACTTTGACCTTCTCGGGGTCTGTCGCAATTCCTACCGAACTGACCACATGACCCAGCAATAGCCCATAAGGTACTCCAAAAACACACTTCCGTGGGTTTAGGGCGATGCAAAATTGTCTACAGCGCTCAAAGCATTTTCTTAAAATGATCAACTGCCTTTCTCTCACGGTGGCAGCCCCTAAGTCATCAATAAACACCTTCAACTCTTCAGGGGATATGTCACCGAATGTCTTATCTGCTGTTCGTTGCCACGAACCAGGCGCATTGCATAAACCAAAGGCCATCACGTGGTACGCAAAAGTACCAAATATAGTGATAAAAGTTGTTTTCAACTTATCCTCTTCTGCAATTGCCATTTGGTTGTATCCTGCAAAGCAATCCATAAACGAATATATCTCCCTACCCGCTAATTGATCCAAAATCTGGTCAATAAATGGCAACGGGTAGTAGTCCTTAATTGTCTACTTATTCAGCTCCCTAAAGTCTACACACAAACGGATTTGATTATTCTTCTTCTTTCTAATCACAACTGGCGAACACCATTCCGTGTGTTGCACAGGAAAAATCAAACCCGCTTTTCGAAGCTTCTGTAACTCTTCAAACAGCCCGTCCCTCAATTCGAAAGGCATACGCCTTACTTTCTGCCGTACAGGACGACTGCCCTCTTTCAACGGAATTGTATGAACAGCAAGACTAGGAGGAATGCCTCTCAACTCATCATAACTCCAGGCAAAGATATCACGGAATTCCTGGATCAAGGCCACATAGTCCTCCCTTTCTGCTGAGCCGAGCATAGAACCTAATTTGATTGGCCGCGAATCATCAGGCGTACCAAGGTCTAGCTCGATAACATCTGCATCTCTTATACGATCTTGGCCCTCTATCGGCTCATTCAAAGTGATTTGATAGATGTCTTCCGTGGTGGATCCCTCTTTGGACTCATCACTCGATGATGTCTCACTGCCAGATAAATCTTCTAGTGTCTCCAATTCTGTAGAAGATAGAGGAGCTCTCTCACTCTGCGGGGACTCAGGATAAGCATCGACTACCACACGCTGGGCACCTCTGCCGAATATCAGTCGACCGGCAGGTATATCTACTTGGCAATCCACTTGCAAGATCCAAGGTCATCCGAGTAATACTTGGTAACTTGGACGGCCTGCAAAACGAATCACCCTAAAGTCCAACAGGCATTCTACATTTGCAACAGTGACATGGACCTTAGTAATGCAGCCTTCCGGCTGTCTCAAACTATCATCTGCCATTCTGAGAATTGTGGAGGTATCTTTCTGGATCGCAAGACCCAACCTTTCCATCAGTTCAGAACTCATAATGTTAACAGATGATCCCGTGTCGACAATGGCATGATCTATTAATATCCCATCGACATAGGCTGCAACCCTTGGGCAATGCTTCTCAGCATGCTCGAACCAGTCATCACCAACTCGCGCAATACCCAAAGGTTCTACGATATACCCGGTTCGTAGAATCTTTCTAAATTCCTTACGTACTCCTGGGGAAAGCTTAATAAGCTGTAAAAGATTCACATCTAGCTTGACTTCGCAAAGAGAGCTCGCCAAATCGAATTCATGATAGTTCCATAGAGCTCGCTTTTCACGCCAAACCATCCGCTCTTTAGGTCGCTGAACCGGCTTTATTGCCTCTTTCTTAACTTTCACCTTCTTCTTTGGTGGTTCCTTATCGGCTTTACTTTCTACGGGCTTCAAAGGTCCCCCTTCCATGGCAGGATCCAAAAATTGCGTTCCTTTGTCGCCTTATTTAGGGTTTCTGTCGACAGGCTTATCCTTGTCGGCTCCTCTGCCCTTTTGACCTCTTGTAAGGACAGCTCGCAGATTAGAGGTTTCAGCATCATTAACGCATACAGCCTCAATCAAACTAACCCCACTACCACTTGGTAGCTCCTCTAGTGTAGTCTTTGGTCGTTGAAGTATTTGTTTAGGCCCGTCTTCTCGCTGGGAATCATTTCCTTGCGCACGATGATTAACTGGCCCTGGTTGCCGACTTCCTCGCTGGAGAGAACTGATCTTACTCCAGCAAGTAGCTGCTAAATGGCCGGATTTACCACAAATGTCGCACTTAACATTTGGGCAATTTCTTGGATAGTGCTGCCCGCCACACCATTTGCAACTAAACCTCGACGGTGCACCCTCCTCTAGGTATCTACTTCCTATCAAATTTTGTTGTTTTTTAAGGAAGTTGACATCAACGGCTATTTGCCGATACTGCTCCATAATCATGTCGGTATAATGCTTCATCATGTCCTTAACCTCGCCAAGAACATTGGAAGAACTCGACTCATAGCCTTGGTCATTACCATGTCGTTCCATCGGCCTAACAATTCGATTAGGCACTGGTTGTTGAGCCACAGGCAAGGTGTTAGAATTTACCGCCTGGCCTCCACCACTTGGAGCCATTTGACTGCCCGTAGGCATCGACATGCTAGGGGGAGCTGGTAATAAAGGGACATTCTGCATCATGTTTCCTCTCCCATTAGGGTTAGCCATCGCCATCCCTTGACCACCACTGCCATTGGCCATTGCCACATTATTTCCCAATACTAAACCCATATTCGAATTTCCTCGAGAAGCATAGGCTGCTTGTAGTCGGGATTCCACCTCTTGTGCTCGTGTAATGGCAGTATCTATATCCCCCAAGGGAACACTACTCAACTGCAATTGGATATTAAAGTCCAAACCATGTAAGAAATATTGCAATTGGGCAGCTGCGGGGATAGGAATAGAGGTGTCCAACTTACGGAAAACCTCTTTTATCTTCTTCGCATAAGCACGAATATCCTCGTGTGGTTCTTGGCGGGTCATGTTGAGTACACGCAACCAATATTGCCCACCCCTTTCAGGGGCAAACTCCCTTCAAAAAGCTCCATAAAATGCATCAATGTTCAATATGGTTCCGGCTTCTAAACCATGATACCATATAGCGGCTCTTCCTTTGAGAGTCATATTGAAGAACATCATTAAATGTCCTTCTTCTTGAATGCGACAATTAAACATCAGCTTTTGGAACTCCCTAATGTGGAGTTCCGCATCTTCCTCAACTAGCCCATTAAAAATGGGTAGCGGGTAGCCTAGAGCCGGCAAATCTGTCGTTCCTGTTGGAATTGCAATAGGCTGCGCCATGACAAGGATTGGATTTGCACTAGGAATAGGGGACGGTGGGGTTACACCTCCCGCAATTGACGTGGACTGGCTTATGGCAGGAAGGGGAGCACTAGAGCTTCCACCTTCTTCTAACTTGCTGCTTGTGGCCCCAAGACCACTAGATCCACTCCCTCGTAAGGGTTCAGCGCCGCTACACTTAGGAGAATATCTCCTAAAAATTTCAGCACGTCGCCTAGCTCTTTCGTCTCTTTCTTGCTTTTGGATTTCTGCTAGACGATGCTTATCAATAAATAACGGATCAATCTCAGTATCCTTTGGCATAAACTACTAGTTGGCCCCTAAACAACCAGGATTCGAGAACCGCCACTTTTAAGCGGCTCCCGATAGACGCACCACTGATGGACCTAAAAACGGGCCAGCACTGGCTCATGCACTAGCCGGGCCTCGTCACTACGCACAAGACAACCCCTCGGCCTCGCAGTCAGGAGCGTCTATCAAAATCTCTGCCTTCCTAAACATTGCGTTTGTAACACGTTATAGTCCAACTGATCCTAACCCAATATTACTCCTCAGAGGGAGTCCCCCTCACATAGCCAAAAGGCTCGAATCACATACACATGGGGTTCCTCCTACGGCTGAATGCCGTCAACCCTCTGCGACTCTCCTACACCTTGGGGATTGGCCCCTCAGTGCGTCGCTCAACAAATAGACACATCGCACAAAAGTCGCTCAAGGTACCACATAAGCATGTCCAGGAATGTACCATTGTCCTTACTTGATTTCCCCTTTAGGATCCCCGTCTACCTACTGCATGGGTGCCTCACTGCCTCTCAACGTAGGTCATGTTCTAATAAACCAATTGCAATGCATGTCCAGGACCTGATCACCGATACTTTTAAATTCTTTTCATGCTCTATGCATTTGGTGGATGCCTAGTGCTCAAACATTTAGCAAAACAGTATTGTGCACAAGTGCAAAAACATCCTTTTAATGGTTTCCAACTATCATTCGTGCTTCGTTGCATGGGCCTAGCACCGAGGTGATCCTCGTGCTACTAAGCTCTTAATTTTAATTATCATCCGTCCTAAATGCTATGCATAGAAATCAGCAACTTTCCCATCATCTCACACGGCATTTGGACATATTTCAACTCCTCTACCCTTCCACGTTTAAATATTGCATCGTTGGATAGATTTATAGGGTATTTTGACATCATTTTATGTGTAGAAAGCGGAAAAAAGCACACTAGAACAAGAAAATGGGGTTGAACTGAGGCAAATCCTCATGCTTCAGTCCCCACAAACATTCACAAACATTGCTCTTATTTATCCTTATTTTTCGCAACCCAAAATGTATTTTTTCCTATTTTTTAGGGTTTTTCCACCATTTTCTTGTATTTTCCCTTATTTTTATGCATTATTTAATTACTGAAAATTCTCAACAGGTTATGGGCTGTGGCCCTTAGTTCCTTCTTGCAGAAAAAATGAAAGTTTAGTTGATGTTCCTACTTACTTTCCCATTTTTATGCAAAAAACCCTCATTTTCCCTTGTTTTTTCATGTTTTACGTGTTTTAGCATATTATTTTGAACCATAAAATGCATATTTTTCTGATTTTTTGATTATGACCAGCAAGAACTCATAAAAAACAGTAACATGAACAATTTTTATCCCACATGAACAACCTTTCATCCATCAAAAGCCATAAAAGCTCAAATTTCCTTTGAAAATTTTAAATTACCGCTTATTTGCGTGTTTCGGGCTTCATGTCCATGGCTGTAGATTTGGAAATCAGCAGCATTTCATGTCCATCAGAATCACAAATCACCATTTCCAGCCCGTGGAGCAATCCGATCCATGCCGGACAAGCCTCCATCATTCTTTCTTCTTCCTTCTTCTTCCCACATGAATTCCCCCTTAGAAGAGAGAGAGGGAGGAGAGAGAAAGACTGATTTTCTCTCTCCCTCTACAGGCCACCATTCTCTGCGCGGATTGAAGCGATGCGGAGCGTAGATCGATTGTTGAGGCCCTCTGCCTTCGGATGCATGCCTTACTTGACAGCCAGCATCATGATTGGGGGGGGGCGCGTTTTTTTCGCGCCGTTGCCTGCACGGCACTTCCTTCCCCCCCACGAAAAATTTAGGGGGGTGGAGGGGCCAAAGGGCACCCTCCACTAATTACACCCTTTCAAATTTCAAATTTGGCCCCCTTTTTGGGCACCCCGGCCGGTTCCTGTCCAGTTTCTGCATACGGACTCCGATCGTCAGTCTGAAAATTTTTGTGAGCTCGTCTCGACATCCCGCATTGACTGGCAGCTCCATTGACTGGCACAGGCGCGCGAAGAAATTATGAAAATTCTCGAAGTGTCGTACGGGCGCCCGTCAAGCACTTGACGCTTAAAATCGTCCTAGGTCGAGCCGCCGCCTTCGTGGTTGAGCATTTTTCCCCGCATTTCCACATTTTTCTCCTATTTTTAGGCACGTTCCGGGTCCTAAAATCCATCCTTCACTCAAATTACCCATATTATTGGAGATAAATTGACCAAGGACAACTATAGTGTCTGGTCATACATGATGGATAAATTTCTGATGGGGAGAGGTCTTTGGGACCTCATTATAGGTGATGATGCATGTCCAGAGCTTCTTGAGGAGCCCACAAAAGAGGAAAAGAAGGCATACAAGGATTGGACTAGAAAGAACATGAAGGTTTTGCATTGGATCTCTATATGCATATCAGAGACTTTGCTTCCTCATATCAAGAAGGCAAATACTTGTAAAGAGGCATGGGAGATCATTGAGAAAATGTATGGGACATGTATGGAGGCAAGGAAGAAACAACTTAAGCAAAGATTGCATGGAGCATGGAGATAAAACTGCACTATCAATGACTGCGTTGCAGAAATCAAGGAGGTTGCAGAAGATCTTGCATCTATAAATGCACCAATGGATGATGATGACTTGGTTTCAATCACACTTAATGGACTTGGCCCAACATATAAATCTTTGGATACCTCTATTTCAATTAGAGGAGGCTCTATGCTAGACTTTGAAGAATTGATTACCTTGCTACTCATAGAAGAAATAAAGTTGTGTTTGAATGCATCTAGTATAAGCAAGAATGCAAGTGGAGATAGTGTCTTTTATCATCAGAGAGAGCGTTGCAGCCCATAGAGCTAGAGGCTCATCTTATTGCGGTGATGGTGATAGCTTTGCATGTGGTTGAGATACCTTTGGCCATGGTAATTTCATGCCTAGAGGCAAGGGAAGAGCTTACTCTAAAGGTAGAGGATGGTCTACTCCTCCACATAGAGATGGTGCATGTAATTATTGTGGGCAGTATGGACATTTTGAAAGAGAATGCTATCACAATAAAAATGCTATGTCTAGGGGTCGAGGAAGGACTCAATACAACCATTATGCATGTGGTTATGGAGGTGCAAGATATGGATCTAGAGGTGGCTCTACTAGAGGCTATTTATTTTCCATGGAACATATACTAGGTGTCAAGAATCGCATGGTGGAGGGACTTGCTTGAGCTACTGCACCAAACACATACTGCATACACAAGAGGAAGCCAAAATGTTTTCTTACTGATTTCTTATGCTTCTTCCACACACTATACAATGTACAAAAAGTATAGATAAGATACAACATAAAGGAAAGTGGCCTACTAAGTCAAATAGTACATAACAAACTATACTAATCGATTGGCGCTATATCTTTGCGCCAGTTGTGCAGATAGGTGTAACAAACCAAATATAATAAGTGATAAGTTAGTGGCCATTTGAGTATCATAATAACCACCAACATGCTAAGTGTGGGTGTGTGAACCCATCTAGCCAGGCGGTCCATCATCAATGTCTGCATGTGTTGACCTTGCCATCTCAATACTCCCCCTCGAGATCAACTCTATCTCTACAACTCCAAGTAAGCTTCGAAACTTTCGAAGCTTCTCTACACCCAATGCCTTTGTGAAAATGTTAGCTATCTGATCATGTGTGTTGGCATATACCAATTCAATCTCTCGTGCAAGTACCCTCTCTCTCACAAAGTGGTAGTGCACTCGATGTGTTTTGTCCTAGCATGAAACATTGGATTCCTAGCTAGTTGTATGCTACTCATGTTGTCACAATGAATGACAACTAGACCATCTCCCTGTACATTCAAATCACCTAATAACTTTTGCAACCATACCACCTCACATGCTACCATAGCAGCACCTCTATACTCAGTCTTTGTACTCAATAAAGCAACTATAGGTTGCTTTTTACTTCTCCATGTAACTACTACACTACCAAGGGAAAACATGAATCCACTGTTGAGATATCGAGCTCCACTCGTAATATGCCAGGGTGACCGTTGTGCATTTATGTCACCGACGTGTTAGTTGCAAATGCGGTTGGTACACCGCCCATGAATAATAGCTACATGACAGCTATCCTTATCTACTCTAGTTCGTGGCTCAGTTAGTATGCCACCTTAGTTAGTTGAGTTTGGTTTGAGACCCATATATAGGGTTCTTCTATTTCTTTGTACTAGAGTTCTTTTTTGGCTTACATAACTAAGAAGAGGAAAACTGTTTTCAGCCTCCACCTCTGTGTGTATTCCCCCATTGTGCAAGCAAGAAAGCTACAAGTGAGACTCCTTCCTTCTCTCCCACAATCTTGACATGGTATCAGAGCCTTGTTCGTAGTAAGGAGCTCAAGAAAGCAAGCCAAGCTCGTGGTGTTCTGGTAAGAGAAGCAGTGTTGCTTTCATTTTCTGTTTTGGGAGCAGATCTCTGCAGGTAGCACAGCCGAAAATTGCAAGAGTGCATTGTCTCAGGTTGAGACGCCCTTCGCGGTGAAGCAAGAGGGCAGTATATGCTGCGAGACGAGGGCTTTAGTCCTCGGCGACCCTGTTTTTTTGATTTAAGGCCATTTCGGGGCCTGTTTTGGAGGCGGAAGTTTTCTGCACGCACTCAGGAAAAGGCCCAGTTTTATGCTGTGCGACCACTGTTCTACAGGTCGGTGAAAAGTTACCACAGAAATTACATCGTGTGCTTATGTGCAGAGACATTGGGAGTTACAGAATCATCCTTGGTTCCTGTTTATGCAAAATCGTCACTAGAAAGTGACTGTGTGGTCAAATACCACTTTCGCCAGTTTTGCAGATTTTCCCTTGTGAGGGTGAAGCTGTGTTTTTTGCAGTGACAGAATTTTTGCAGTATTCTGTAATGGCATCTGATTCTCTTTCACAGATTGTAACTGAAAAGCTTGACAAGAACAACTTCCAAGCATGGAAGTTTAGAATGACGAATTTCCTTATGGGAAAAGGATATTGGGAATTTGTTGTAGGAAATGAAGAAGAACCAGTTCTTCCTGATGTTCCCAATCAACAGCAAATGCAGGCATTCAAAGCATGGCATGAGAGAGCCAGGAAAGTTATGTACTGGCTGTCTATCAGTATTTCAGACTCTATAATTGTGCATATTCAGGATGCAAGTACGCCAAAGGAGGCATGGGATACTTTGTCAAAAATGTATAGCACAAATACGCAAGCCAGGAAAATGCAGCTCAAGCAAGAGTTGCATAATGTGCAAAGAGAAAGTATGAGCATCAATGACTACCACATGAAGGTGAAGAAGATTGCAGATGCACTTGCTTCCATTGGGTCGCCAATGGAAGATGATGATTTAGTTTCTGTGACCTTGAATGGTCTAGGAAAGGATTATGCATAGTTTCGGACATCCATTTCAGTTCGTGAAAGATTTCCTGATTTTGAGGAGTTGATTGCTCTTCTAATTTCTGAGGAGCACAGAAATGGTAGTGCATCTTCTTCAGAAGGAACTTCAAAAGAAACTGTCTTCTACTCAAATGCTGGAAGAGGTAGAGGCAAAGGTAGAGGAGGCCGATTTGGAGGCCGTGGTAGAAATCAAAATATGCAGCAAACTCAAGAAAACCAGTCCTATGGAGGAGGACGTGGTAACTCTAGAGGCAGGGGGAGCCAAAGAGGTCGTGGTGGATGGCAAAGAGGCCAAAATGCAAACAGCAATGTTGAATGCTACTACTGTGGTAAAATGGGTCATATGGCTAAAGAGTGCTATAAAAAGCAGAATGACATCATGAACGGGAAATTGCAACAAGGGAATTATGCATCTTCTAGTAGACAGGGTGATGACAAAAATGAGCATTTGTTTATGGTGCAGCACTTGAACAATTCTGTGACAAGTGCAAAAGAAAGCAACGATGTGTGGTATATTGACTCAGGTGCATCAAACCACATGACAGGTCATGCAGAATGGATGGAGGATGCAAGGAAAATGGAAAAACCAGGATTTGTGGAGACTGGTGATGATACTGCACATCCTATTGTGCAGATTGGAAAAATTCCTTTGTCTATGCAGGATGGGAAAAACAAATACCTGTCCGATGTATTTCATGTCCCGAATATTACCAAGAATCTGGTTTCTGTTGGTCAAATGGTTGAGCAGGGCTTGCATGTCAGATTTAATCCTCATGGATGCTTTGTTGAGGATATGAAAAATAAAGGTCGCTTGATAGCAAAAGGAAAGAAGAAGGGCAGAATTTTTACATTGGATGCAGACATCCCTGAATTGAGTGCTGTAATGTTTGCACATGGGACCGGTGTAGTTGCAGATATTGATATCTGGCATAAACGCATTAGTCATGTTAATGTACAGCGACTTAAATCAATGCAAGCCCAAAACATTGTTACAGGATTGCCTAAATTCAAGGTTGTAGAAATGCATAAGGTATGTGAAGCCTGTCAGTTTAGAAAACAGGCAAAGAAACCATTTCCTAGACATGTTCAAGAGAGTAAGAAGCCATTGGAATTAATCCACTCTGATGTGTGGACTACTAAAGCTGCATCTCTTGGAGGCTGTCATTATTTTGTTACTTTTATTGATAACTATAGCAGAAAAGTTTGGGTATATTTTATGAAAAAGAAAAGTGAAGTTTTTGGGCATTTCAAAACTCTTAAAGCTATGGTTGAAAAAGAAACAGGCCTGCAAATAAAATGCCTAAGGTCAGATGGAGGGGGAGAGTACCTCTCAAATGAGTTTGCAAGGTTCTTGCAGGAGCATGGCATAAAGCAGCAATATTCATGCAGTCATACCCCACAACAAAATGGAATTGCACAAAGGAAAAACAGGCATATTGGAGAGGCATCTCGTGCCATGCTCAATGAAAAAGACCTGCCAGATTTTTATTGGGTTGAGGCAGTTGCTACAGCAGTCTACATAATGAACAGGACTCCCAGTGCAGCAATACATGGGATGACTCCAGAGGAGAGGTATACTGGTAGGAAACCAGATATTTCTCATTTAAAAATTTTTGGTTACATTGCCTATGTACATGTGCCAGATGAGTTGAGATCCAAGTTGGATCCAAAAGCTGAGAAGTGCATCTTCATTGGTTACTCTCTGCAGCAAAGAGGGTATAGATGCTATAACCCTTCTACTCATAAGTTTACAGTGAGCAGAGATGTTGTTTTTGATGAGATGAGTAGCTGGTATAAACCAGTAAATGTGATTGATGATGTAGATGCACAAAATGGTAATGCTGCACAGAATTCACAACAGCAGTCACAATATATTAGTGGACCTGGAGCGTCCTCTAGCAGTGGTTCACATTCTTCACTATGAACAGGGAGATTGAGATCAGGAGAATCTTCTCAAAGCAATGCAGATAGTGGTATGCAAGTATCACGAAAAGGAAAAGAGAAGGTTGATCAGCCCATGTTTGATGTGAATGCAGGTCACTCTTATATGGATGGTGAATCTAGTGGCTCAGAACAGAGCATTGATGATGAGTTGGGTATTCCTTCTATTGTTACACCTGGAGTAAGGAAGACTAGGGATGTTTTGAGAGCACCTGGGAGTGAACCTACTTTGCGCAGGTCTAGGAGAGCTAGGTATCCTGTGGATAGGCTGAAATATGATGGATTTACAACCATTCACTATGCATATATGGTCAAAGTGATACAGGAACCAGAACCCACTTCTTTTGAGCAAGCCATTGGAAAAGAAAAATGGGAGAAAGCCATGGATGAAGAAATGGATGCCTTGGAAGCAAATGCTACATGGGAATTGGTACCTTTGCCTAAAGGTAAGAATGCAATTGGTTGTAAGTGGGTTTATAAGGTGAAGCACAATGCAGATGGTTCTGTGAATAGATACAAGGCAAGATTAGTAGTCAAGGGGTATGCACAAACATATGGCATTGACTATGAAGAAACATTCTGTCCGATTGCAAGGATGGAAACCGTAAGAGCAGTCATTGCTATGGCTGCATCAAAGGAATGGTCTTTACATCAGATGGCTGTAAAGAATGCCTTCTTGCATGTTGATTTGTAAGAAGTGGTCTATATGGAGCAGCCACCAGGTTATGTGCATGCTGTTCATCCTGAGTTTGTTTGCAGGTTGAAGAAAGCATTGTATGGCTTGAAGCAAGCACCTAGAGCATGGTTTGACAAGATAGGACAATATCTTATCACTATTGGCTTTCAGATTTCCAAGGCAGACTTCTCACTTTATGTGAGAAAAACAGAGAAAGATATTATGCTACTTGTCATTTATGTTGATGATTTGATTATGACAGGTGACAGTGATGAAGATATCCTTCATGTGAAAATGCTATTGAAGCAGAAGTTTGAGATGAAGGATTTGGGAGAGCTGCGTTATTTCTTGGGCATTGAGGTGATTAGATCACCAAGTGGGATACAGCTCTTGCAGAGGCAGTATGGATTGGACATGCTATCCAAATATGGGATGACACGCTGTAAGCCTATTTCAGTTCCTTTGGAGCAGAATGTGAAGCTGAGCGCAGATGCAGGTGAGCTTCTGGAAGACCCTACTATGTACAGACGCATAGTAGGAAGCTTGATTTATATGACTATTACCAGGCCAGATTTGAGCTATGCTGTTGGATTGGTAAGTCAGTTTATGAGGCTCCAAGGAAACCGCATTTGGATGCAGCTAGACGCATACTCAGGTATGTGAAGTCCACATTGCAGTATGGACTATTTTATGAGACTGGGGTTCAGATACAGTTGCATGGATACACTGATGCTGATTGGGCTGGTAGCATTTCTGATAGACGATCTACTAGTGGATATGTGTTCTCTTTTGGGAGTGCTGCAGTCACTTGGAGCAGCAAGAAACAGCCTAGAGTTGCCTTATCCAGCACAGAGACTGAGTATAGGGGCACAGCAATGGCTGCATGTGAGGTAGCTTGGTTGCATAAGCTACTTTATGATATGCATCAGCCTACAGATGGGCCAGTTGTTATTTATTGTGATAACATGAGTAGTATACACTTGGAAAATAACCCAGTCTATCATGCTAGAACAAAGCACATTGAGGTGCATTAACACTATGTGCGCGAGAGGGTTCTACTAGGTCTTATTAATCTAGTTTATGTCAGCACAGAGGATCAGGTAGCTGACATATTCACGAAGGCATTGGGCACAGAGAAGCTGCGCAAGTTCAGAGACCTGCTTGGTGTGCAGGAATTGGGATTGAGCTCGAGGGGGAGTGTTGAGATATTGAGCTCCACTCGTAATATGCCAGGGTGACCGTTGTGCATTTATGTCACCGACGTGTTAGTTGCAAATGCAGTTGGTACACCGCTCTTACCCTTAGGCAAGGGTACCAAATCCCAAGTCTTATTGGCTTCTAATGTAGCCATCTGTTCATCCATTGTTGCATCCCAATGAGCATGACCAACAATATCCTCTAAAAAACTGGGCCCAACATCCTCAACTAGTTTCACCATATAAGCATAATGGTGAGTTGCATAACCTTCAAAACTAAATCTTTTAACAAGGTATGTGACCTTGCTAGACTTGCGTACCACTGGATCACTCAATAGAGCCTTTACATTACTATGAGCTCTTTGCACACCTAGTGTCCTGACTAAAGGAATACCTAGCTCATCATCCAAACTCTGTGAACCACTAGAATCTTTATCAAATCCCAAATTACTAGTAGATGCATCATTACCATCTAGCACTTTCTTATTTCCTTTGTCTTTGCCTACAACACTTATAGATCATCCTAAAGATGTGGGCCTACTCCTTAGTCTCCCAGACCAAGGGCTTACTATAGGTGTAGTACTAGATGATGTTTCTAGTCCACTAAGACTTCGTGATTCTTGCTTTTCTTTCTACATATAGCCATCATGATCATTATCATCATCTAATACATCACTAGTAGCAGGTGCATACCAACTGGTCATCTCATCAAAAATAACATCCGTGCTCACTTTGAACTCACCTGTGATAGGGTTATAAAAATGATACCTTTTCTACTCTAAAGAGTATCCCATAAAAATACATTTTTCAGTCTTTGGATCAAGCTTCTTCTGCAGCTCATCTAGCACATGAACATATGCAACACAGCCAAAAACCTTTAAGTGTGATACATCGGGCTTCTTGCTAGTAAAGCATTCTTCTAGGGTCATCCCATGAACTCCAGTTGTGGGGGTTCTATTCATAATATGAACAGTAGTATGGACAGCTTCAGACCAAAAAAAATTTGGCATACTCTTTTCAGCCACATCAATGCCCGTGCAACTTCTCCAATATGCCTATTTTTTCTTTTTGCAACCCCATTTTGTTGTGGAGTATACCTACAAGTAAATTTCCTCTTTATCCCATGAGTCCTCAAGAAGCCATTAAACTCATTAGAGAGGTACTCTCCCCCTCCATCTGATCTCAAGCACTTCACTTTTAAGCGTGTTTGTGTTCCAACAGCTGCCTTGAAAGATTTGAAGTGCTCAAATACATCACTCTTTTCCTTCATGAAATATACCCATAGCTTCTTTGAACAATCATCAATAAATGTGACAAAGTATTTGCTGCCACACCAAGAGATACATTCTATTTAGGTCCCCCAAATATCTATATGCACTACATCAAGAATATTTCTACTTACTTCTCTATCATGTAAGAAGGGTTGTCTCGCCTACTTGCAGAATTGGCATCCTTCACAAACTTTATGAAATTCTGCAACTCTAAAAGAAGGCAACCCTATAACCAATCCTCTAGAACTACATTAACTTCAGTCTTTACACATTTTCATTTCCAATATGTTTATGGCATATTTCAATGTCTGCAACCACACCTTTTCCTTTAGCATACATAGTAGCATCCATTACAGGAATTCCGTCATCTAAAGTGAACATGCACCCAACTCTACTTCCTTTTGCAACCAACCTGCAATTATCATTAAAAACTTCTACAAAGCAATCTTTTGCATTGAATCGAACTTGCAACCCTTGCTCTACCATTTGGCCAATAGACACTAGATTCTTTGTGATTGATGGCACATGTAATACATCTATCAAACTCTTTGTCTGGACATCATGCAAGGACAAGGGAACCTTTCCAATGTGCAAGATCGGGTGGCATGAATCATCACCCGTCTGCACATAACCTAGATTTTGTAAGTCCTGCATCCCTCTAAACCATTCAACATGACTCGTCATATGATTAGATGCACCTAAATCAGCATACAATGCATTGTCATGTGTCCCCTTTCATGTAACTACATTCATTATATGTTGCATAACAAATAGATGCTCATTTGTATCTTCATTCTGTTGTGAAGACGATGCATAGTTTCCTTGCTACAATTTACCACTGCGAATATCATTCTTCTTAGCATACCAATGGGCTGCAATATGACTTTTTTTTCCACAATAATGGAAAATAATAGCAAAATTTTTAGAACCTCCGTTTTTCCATCCATCTCTTCCTTTAGAGCTCCCCTTGCCTCTAAAATTTCCTCAGTCTCCTAAAGCTTGCATTTCACCAAATTGCTAATTGAATATGTTTTGCACGTTATCACCAGCACGTCTCATACCACGGCCTCTTGAAGAGGATCTACCACTTCTCCTTCCTAAACTTGAGTAAAATACTTGGACCTGCTCACCATTTCTTTCAGACGAGTCACCCTACATATTGATCTCTTCGTAATCATGAGAGAGACCAGCTCATCAAAATCTGGAAATGGCTTTCATATGTATACTAAAGTAACAAATGATTTCCACGCCTTCTCATTATTAAGGCCATGCAAAGTGGATGAAACCAAATCATCATCATCAGGCCTTGCATCAATCGTTGTTAAAGCATTTGCAATGCTCCTCACCTTCAAAACATACTCGTTGATAGAAATTTTCCCTTCCTTCAAGGTATTCAACTCTTGCTTGAGTTGAATCTTTTGTGCCTTTTTCTTTACTGAAAATATGTTCTCAAAAATTATTCAAGCTACATGTGAAGTTTTTGCATTCTTGATGTCCCAGCATAGTATTATCAATGACTGCAGATAGCCAGTACATCACATTTTTATCTTTTGCATTCCATTCTTTCCATGCCTTTAGCTAGAGGGATACCTAGCTCTAGCTCCTTTTCTTCACCTAAAACAAACTCATAAAAACCCTTTCCAATGAGGAAGTTCGTCACATGGAACTTCCATGAATGGTAGTTGTTCTTTTCAAGCTTCTCAATAATGGGATTTTCACTATTCTCTGCCATTATCTCAAAAAAAGGATACAACAAAGCAGCAAGCAATTCTTTTGCAACCTTTCACAACAAGTGCACATCAATACACCAAGCAACCTTTTTCACAGATTGCTCAATAGCATGTAATCTGCAACCTGTTTGCAGATAAACCTTATGTTTGCTTCCTGGCAAACACCTCAAAAATTACAAATTTGAAACTTGTAACTTGTGCTGCACCCACTTTCGGTCAACACAATCAAAATCACATATGTACCCTCAAACTACTTTCTGCAACCTTGGGACTCTAAAATGGCGCCTGAATCTCACAGCTATCTAAGATTTTCACTCTACTCTACTTCCGATGCCTCCACATGCATTGTCCAAGAGAAAGAGTGGAAGAATGGGAGAGCTTTACCCGTTGCTTGCTTGTAGATCCTTGCTTCTTTTCCTTCACTTCAGCCTTAAAAATCAGTCTCTCTCAATGGTGCAGCTCTGATGCCATGTCAAGAATCGCATGGTGGAGGGACTTGTTTGAGCTGCTGTGCCAAACACACACTGTATACACAAGAGGAAGCTCACTCAAGAACACAAGAAGAGAGATGGAGGCCAAAACGTTTTCTTGTTGATTTCTTCTTCTTCTTCTACACACTATACAATGTACACAAAGTATAGATAAGATACAACATAAAGGAAAGTGGTCTACTAAGTCAAACAATGCATAACAGACTACACTAATCGACTAGCGCTATATCTTTGCCAACTGTAGGTAGGTATAACAAACTAAATATAATAAGTGATAAGTCAGTGGCCATGTGAGTATCATAATGACCACCAACATGCTAAGAGTAGACATGTGAACCCATCTAGCCAGGCAGTCCATCATCAATGTCCACACATGTTTGGACTTAGGGGCTACAAATCACATGACTCAGCATGTTGAGTGGTTTGACACAAAGAAGCAAATGCAAAATGAAGAATATGTGGCTATTGGGGATGACACTTTGCATAAAATTACTCATATTGGTAGCGTGCCACTTGTCACTAGAGATGGAGTTGAAAATAAGCTTGGGGATGTACTTCTTAGCATCAGCTTGCAGACCAAGGAATGCAGGTGAGATTCAATAGACATGGATGTTTCATTGAGGAATTTCAAAATGGAAGGCCTAGAAGATTGATTGCAAAAGGGAAGAAGAAAGGCAGGTTATTTGCCTTGGATGCAAGTACTCCCGTCATTCAAAATTCTATGTATGTTGAAAGTGGGCATAGTCAAGATAAGGATGTTTAATTATGGCATAAGAGAATTGGACATGTCAACCTGCAATGACTGAAACAAATGCAAACTAAACAGGTGATTCGTGGTTTGCAACATTTTGGTTATGTTAATTATGATCATGTATGTGAGGCTTGCCTGTTTGGCAAGCAAGCTAGATTATCATTTCTAAAGGGGGGGAGAATCAATAGTTATCCTTTGGAAATTGTGCATTCTGATATTTGGGATCCATGTCAAAATCTCTCATTGAGTGGGAGATATAGGTTTTACATCACTTTTACTGATGACTTTAGCAGAATGACTTGGGTGTATTTTATGCAACATAAAAGTGAAGCCTTTGAAAGATTTTTGGAGTTTAAAGCTATGGTTTAAAAATAGTTTGGTTGTTACATAAAATGCTTGAGGTTGGATAATGGAGGAGAGTACACGTCATATGAATTTTCATATTTTTTGAGAGATCATGGAATCAAAAGATAGGTGATATGCAGGTACACACCTCACCGGAATGGTGTGGCAGAAAGAAAGAATTGTATCATTGTAGAGACTACTAGGGCAATGATGAACCAAATGAATATGCCATTGACATATTGGGTAGAGGTCATGCATATTGTAGTGCATATCATGAAATGGGCACCTTCAGCATTGACTCATCATGTATCACCATATGAAAAGATGTATGGTAGTTCATCCACTATTGCTTACTTCAGGGTTTTAGGATGTGTTTGTTATGTTCATGTTCCTGATGATTTGAGGAAGAAGATGGAACCAAAGGTTATAAAGTGCATCTTTCTTGGACACCCTGATAGTGATGATGATGCTCATGGGAAGAAAATTTCAGCAAATGGTAAGGTTAGAGATCAGCACTTAGAAGATATGTGTGGACCTCAGGACAATGCAAAAAGTAGTTGGTAGCTATAGTCCATGGAGTGGCAAGTTGAAGAGTTCACAAAAGAGTGTGGAAATTGCAAAAGGAAAGTGGCCTATGGCTGAAAGTTCAAAGGATGAATCCATCAATGATGAGTACGGCATTCCTCATGTAAAAACACCGGGTACTATAAGTGCAAGAAAATATGTGCCACCACATGATGCAAGAGTAGTTGGGACACCAAGTAGTGTACCTCTATTGTTGAGGAGATAGAAAAGGGTTAGATATCCTGTTGATAGATTGGGTTCATGAAGATGCATTATGCTTATATGGTTTCTTATGTACAGCATGTGGAATCTACTTGCTTTGAGGAAGTAGTGGAAAGCAAAGAATGGAGACAAGCTATGGATGAGGAATGGATGCATTGAAGAAAAACAAAACATGGGATTTAGTGCAGTTACCTCATGGAAAGAAATCAATTGGTTGCAATTGGGTGTACAAACTCAAGTGCAAATTGGATGGTTCTCTAGAAAGGTATAAAGCAAGGCTAGTTGCAAAGGGTTAGGCACAAACGTATGGATTATATTATGAGGAGACATTTAGTCCAATGGCAAAGATGACTACAATGAGATCAGTTATTAGAAAATTCTTGTGCAGCATGGGACTTCAGTAGAGTATGGTTGATTACTCACTCTATGCGAGACATACAGAGGATGGCATGGTTGTGGTTGTCATCTATGTTGATGTCCTCATTATTATAGGTACACTTGAGAGGGAGATTGCTGAAGTTAAGCATGGTATTCATAAAGAATTTGACATAAAGGAACTTGGCTTGTTGAGATACTTTTTGGGCATTGAGGTCATTGATATACCTCATGATATTTGGTTGGTACAAAGACAGTATTGTTTGGAGATGTTGGAGAAGTATGGCGTGACAAGATGTAAGCCAGTGGATACTCCTTTGGATCAAAAAATCAAAATGATTTATGATGGGAAATATGTAGAAGATGTGACTATGTTTAGAAAGATGGCTGGTAGTCTTATCTACTTAACCATTACAAGGCCAAATTTGAGTTATGTGATTGGTTTGATTAGCCAATTTATGCAAAGACCATGTAAATCACATTTGGGTGTAGTGAGGAGAGTTCTAAGGTATGTGAAGAAGACATTTGGACTTGGCTTATTCTATGAGAAGGGAATAAAGCCTACCTTGTTTAGATATACTGATGTAGATTGGGTAGGTAATCTTATGGATAGGAGATCCACCAATGGTTATGCATTTTCATTTGGATCAGTCATGGTAAGTTGGAGCAGCAAAAAACAACCTACAGTTGCTTTATCAAGTATAGAAACTGTGTACCAAGGTATTGCATTGGCAGCAATCTTAGCCATGTGAGCACACATGGCTAAGATTGGTTTTATGTGACATGGGGATTGAAATTGATGGTGGAGTCATCATATATTGTGACAACATTAGAAGCATCATGTTAGCAAAGAACCCATTCTACCATTCTAGGTGTAACGTGTTCCCCCTGTCCACTTGTAGGACACGTCTTAGCAGTCCATCGGGAAGAGAGTCTAGAAAATGCCGCCCGGCACTCCCAAGGAATGACACGAAGTTTGCGATCTAGGTTTCCCCGAGTCTGCACGAAGCGAAAATATTACGGCCGTTCCCACTTAGGACCGACCTGAATCAGGGTTTTTCCTAATGGTCAAGTTCCTAGAAGGTTGCTAGCGTCGAGCCCCAAACGAACTACTTTACGCAAAAACATCAGGGTCAAAGTGGATTTATACTGCACTTGGTTCAAGGAGAATGGGAAACGAGAGGGATACGAAGCTCAATCTCTCTACCCGTAAGGCATAGTCCCATTTCGTTCCCCTAAAACAGCATAAATCGGGATTCTATCCCTATAGATTCTAGGTCATAGTTACATGGCTGTCAATTTCTTTTTGAGAAAAGTTCCCGGCCAACTGGGACCACCCTTCTGTAGGATGAACCCAGAGTCACGTCCACCGCACTTTCCTCAGGTTGCTTCAGTTATCTAATTACCTACCACATTTAGTTTGGCAAGTAAAAACAGCTTCCTTAATTAACCAATTACACACTGGTTCCTTCACGTAACTTAGGCACTGACATAGAAAAATAATGTTAAGCAACATTGAGCGTTATTTATCAGCCTTTGGAATACATCAAATAATCTGTCCGAAGGCTATTCCAACAATCCTCATGGATTGCTATTCCAGGTTCAGCCCATTGACTAGTATGCGGGCCTCGAGATCCCATCTCGAGTCACATCAGCCTCTTGTGCAAGATCTGGAGGCAAGGGATTCATGGCCAGAGCCTTCCCAGGCACCCAAGCGTCCTCTTGCTCCAAGTAGCACCAATGGAGAGACCTCTCGAGGCGGGTTCGGTCCACGTATCGGGCGCAGCTAACAACCCCCTTGAATAGGGTCAGGCAGACAGTCAGAGGTAACTGATGCTGCCTCTCCCTCCAGGCTTTCAACTTGAAGCATTAGTTACTTTTCCAGTATTAGTTCCTCGCGCAAAGAAGTAAAAACAGTGCTCCTAAGTGTACAATCACAAGCATTCCAGTGGTCCTTTGTACGGCCAACTGCCAAAGTGTAATTCCTTCTCCCCGAATGCCTCTAGCATTCGATCCTAGATCAATCGCGACTTGGCAAGATCCCAAGGGTTTCGTAAGCTAAGTGCTTGTTTACCCTTTTTCTTTGGGTTAGGGTTTATACCCTATTGACCCCAAATTGTCACTACCTTAGGTATCCTTAAATTATAGACAATAAATCTTGGGCAACCTTGTTGCCCTAACTTAGTTAGCATAATCATTGCTACCCTGGCTTGACAAATCCATTTTCAAGGAAGAGTGTTGAAGCGGGACGTCTTCTCAATTCTTAGGAAATCTAACTTGCAATTAGAACTCGCCAAACCTAGTCTAAGGAGTGGCAATATTATTTAGACACAAGACCATATGACGTTGCAGCTTGTTGCAAGAGATATGTGTCAGCACCTAACTTGTGGGGATTATTTTTCTCATCACACGGTATTCCTTGGTCAAGAATACCTTTGATCAAGTTGTAGGGTTTGGGAGTCCTATTGACCCAATCCAAAACCTAAACCTACTAGGCCGATAAATCTTTTGGCCCTAGGCTTCCTAGATTCCTTGCGGAAGTCTAGCATTTGGTCAACTGATCCTTAGGGTGAGAACCCTAGCTTATTCTTGCACGACGTTTAAATAATCCTAACATTTTGTGGATGTGGGTAGGACCTTTGAGATCATAGCTTAACCCTACCTAGCACATTGAGGTGACCGTCATATGCTAACTAATCATGAATTTCATGTAGGCTACTCTTTTACACGAATTAATTAATTGATCTAGCCAACCCTTGATTAAAGATGATCTTCCCTTTTAAAGATGCAAATACTTTCTAAAAGGTGTAAGTAACTGCAAGATAGGTGAGATGCATCATTCCATGCAATTTCGAGACCATAGACCTTTTTGCCTTTATGCAACTAAAAGGATCTACAGAGATCTTTCTTCTCCTTGCCCTATATTATAATGACTGACATTCAGAGCTAACTCTTATAAACCCTACATTGATGCAACAAAATCAAGGCTTTAATATATTTAATGGAGATGCATTCAAACTTTGATAAAAGAACTCCATACATGAGGGGATGCCATGAGTCCATCATTGATTTAATCCTTCCTTTAGCACTTAATCCAACCTAGAATGTAACTATCATTGCATGCAATTTGGAAAGTTCATAAATCCTTTCCATGCATTGCGACTATTCAGATATCTTTTAATGACTGTCCACAATTATCTTCTACATGAGTCACAACCAAGAATTTATTCCATAAGTGCATTATGCGACATAAGCCCTATCCTTTGCGAGATGTAACAAGGATGTGGTCTTAGCACGATATCATCTTCTAAGTTATGCATCATACGTTCAAAAATATTGCAACTATCCTTGACCATGGGAGTGCAAGCAATTTCAAATACTCGACATGCACTAAACTTTGTAAATCGAATGCATTTAAATTTTCCTATGTGAATTTAAAACATGCTTAAAGCATCCTTTTCATGCGGGAATGTTATCAAAACGTGGGCATTAAGAATCAGGGCATTGTCCACTCGCGTACTCGAGGTGGAAGCTCCCGCGTGTGCTCCTCTCGACTTTTGCCTTAAAGCCATTGACGCAGTAGCTTTCAACTCAGCGAGCTTCCCCTTACACGTTTTGAAGTCACTCTGCCCGAGAGTCTCCTCTTCCGCACAAGAAATGGGCCTTGCAATCACGGTTTTAAGAAAACTGGGGGAAGGCACGGGTGAACAGGGCCTATGGAAGCCTTAATAGAAGCTTCCAAGCTTCTGTCACATGCAAATGATGTGGATGAATGATTGGAGAGGATGAAGATGACGATGAGGGAGATGAAGATAATGATGACGATGCTGATGATGATGATGATGAGGATGATGATGATGATGAAGGCGGAGGCGGCAGCAGCCTGCGGCAGCAATATGGCGGTGGCAGCTCTCTAAGGATCAGCACAACAGCACAATCCTCCTCTCTCCTCCTCCCCCTCAAGCTTAGGAGGGGGGTTCTTATAGGTTGTGAAGGGGGGGTAGTCACACAAGTGGCAAGCAGCATGCTTCCCTCCCCCATAACACCAACTCCTCACATACTCATACTCCCTCTCCCCGCCATGCAACGGCTGAAGGGGATGGGGGGTTAATAAAAAAATTTGCAAATAATCCATTATATTTTTATCCTCTTGAAGGGGTGTTCCCGCGTGGGCAATGGTTTTTAGCCACAGTTTCTATACACGATCCGGGGCTGGTGTTTGTTGATGCACGCGAAGGAGCACTTAGCCCAAGGTTTTTTTTGTTGCAGGAGATCACTTGAAATTGCTCTTGCATGGGATGTGTGGGGTCTAGGGTCATTAATATTTCGTGCAGAAATATTGCATTCTCTCCCCCTTAGAGGAATCGAGATGTCCTCATCTCGAGAAGATCTAGGGGTATTGTTGGATGAGAAAACTTTCATCCATCCAAGTGGCATCTTCTTCGGGATAATCTTTCCACTGGATGAGGTATTCTCTCAAGGTTCTGGATCTCAAATGCCTCTCCCTAACATCTAAGATCCTGTCAGGCCATAGCTCAAGGACTCCTTGGCTAGGCATTACAACTTGTTCATCATCAAGCACATGACTAGGGTTGGGCACATATCTTTTTAATAGACTGATATGGAATACATTATGAACTTTTAGGTTTTCAGGGAGTTGCAGTCTGTAAGCATTAGGCCCTAGGCACTTGAGAATCTTGTAGGGTCCACAATATCTTGGACTTAGCTTTTTGCATTCACCTAAGGATAGGGAAATCTTCTTTGGACGTACGCGAATGAAGACCATATCACCTTCAACGAAGGATCTGTCTTGACATTTCAATTCTGCGTAGGCCTTATGTCTGTCCTTGGCAGCTTGAATGTCCTGTCTTATTGATTTGATTTGGTCATCCATGTCTTCAACATCTGTCTTGAAGCTTCAACCCTCAAGGTTGGATCCAAAAAGCTCAAAGGACTACGACAATCGTGCCCATACAATGCTTGAAAAGGGGTCATCTGAATGCTTTGTTGGTAAGAAGCATTGTAGGCAAACTTAACAAATGGTAAATATTGAATCCACTTTTTGGGTTCGCGACAGTAGTGTGCCCTAAGCATATCTTCAATGATTTGGTTGACTCGTTCCGTTTGACCATCGGTTTGGGGATGGTAAGATGTACTGAAACAGAGTTGAGTCCCAATGACCTCAAAGATAACCCTCCAGAAGTGTGATGTGAAGAGTGAGTCACGATCACTAATGTTTCTTCTGGGTAACCCATGCAATTTGAATATTTCCTTGATGAATAACCTTGCGATGTCTGAGGCTTTATAGTTTGTCTTAACAGGGATAAGATGTGCAACCTTGATGAGCATATCTACCACGACCATAATGGAATTGTATCCTCCATGAACTTAGGGCAGGCCAACAACAAGGTCCATACTAATGAATTCCCATTTCATTTGGGGAATGTCAAGTGGTTGCAATTTCCCTAGCATTTTGACATGTTCGGTCTTAATGCGTTGACAAGACAAACATTTCGTGACATACTTGAGAACGTCACCTTTGAGCCTATCCCAATAATAGCTCTTTCTGACCTCGTTAAGGGTCTTGGCATAGCTAGGATGTCCTGAGAAAGGGGAGTCATGGGCTTCCCAAAGTATCTTTTGCTTGAGTGATTGGCTTGCCGGGATACATAATCTCGTCCTATAGTAGACAAGTCCACTATTGATAGAGAATTCTTGATACTTTGTTTGTAGCTTCGGGTCTTGATCTTTGATGGGGATCTCCCTTAGCAATTTCTGATAGGTTGGGTCATGGCATGCCTCTTCTCTAGCTAGCTCAAGTATTGGGTTGTTTGGCATGGATACCTTTGTGGCTAGAGATCTTGCTGTTGATGGATCTTGCAAAATCAGAGAATTCAAAAATGCCTTGCGAGACTGAGTTTTTGTGATCCGTCACTAAGGTAAATTTGTTACCCAACAAGTAGTGTCTCCAAAGTTTGAGAGCATGGATGACAGGCAACAGCTTGAGATCATGGGTAGCATAGTTCCTTTCATGGCTCTTCAATTTCCTTAAAGAGTATGCTACAGGATGACCTTCTTGCATGAGCACACATCCTAAGGCAAGTGTGGTAGCATCAGTTATCACTTCAAACTCCTTACTAAGATCAGGAAGTTTCAGGATGGGTGCTGATACCAAGCTTTGCTTTAGTTTGTCAAAGCTGGTCTGTTCAGCAAGTGACCATATAATTGATACTTGCTTCTTTAGTAGATCAGTTAGAGGTGCTGCAATCAAAGTATAGTTTTTGATAAAGACCCTGTACCATCTTGTCAATCCAAGAAAAATACATATTTCTTTGACAGAAGTTGGAATTGGCCATTCCAGAATGTCTCTGACCTTGGCCGGATCTACTGAAATTCCTTCCGCTAATACAATGAATCCCAGATATTCAATCTGTCACTTGAAAAATGCACACTTCTTCTTCTTGGCATAAAGCTTGTGTGCCCTCATTATTTCAAGGACAATGCCAAGCTGGGGTTCATGATCTTTTTCCTGCTTGGAGTAGACTAGGGTATCGTCAAAGAAGACGAGTACGAAGTCATCAAGATAGGGCCTAAAGATATCCTGCATTAGCATGTTGAATGTAGCAGGAGCATTCGTCAGCCCGAATGACATGACTAGGAATTCAAAGTGTCCATACCTTGTGCTGAATGCCGTCTTTGGGATATCTTCTTCCTTGATCCTTATCTGATAATATCCAGACCTGAGATCTATCTTAGAGAAGATCTTCGCACCTTGAAGACGGTCAAGAAGTTCATCTATTCTTGGAATAGGATATTTGTTCTTAATGGTTAATTGATTCAACCCTCTGTAGTCAATGTATAGTCGAAGCGTTCCATCTTTCTTCTTCTGGAACAGAACTGGAGCTCCCCATGGCGAACTGCTAGGACGGATGTAGCCTTGGTCTAATAGTTGCTTGAGTTGCTCCTTCAGCTCAATCGCTTTTGGGATGGACATCCTATATGGTCTTTTTGCGATTGGTGCAGCTCTTGGTGCTAGCTTGATTTCGTGATCGGCTTCTCTTTGAGGAGGAAGTTCAGTCAGCTCTTCAAGAAATACGTCTGCGTATTCCTTTAACCATGAAGGTTCTTCCCTAGATTACTGATTCTGATTTAGCTTATTTAGCTTAATCAAATAGACAGGTAGGCCCTTCCTAACTCCTTTTATATTCCGTGTTGCTTTTGCCAGCTGAATTTTTGGCTTGCCACCCTCTCCTTGAGTTGTGATTAGTTCCCCTTCAGAATTTCGGAAGGAGACTTGGCCCTTTCCACAGTGAATGTGGGCGTCATTAGGTATTAGCCAATCCATACTGAGCAAACATTCGTGGACACCTAGGTTCATTACCCTGAATCTGAATGAAGTCGACTCTCCACCCAGTACAAATTTCACCTTAGCAGTTTTCCTAGTACAAGAGACCTCACGACCATTTGCTAATTCCACAAGTAAGATAGGTGCATCTTTTTTGGCTATTCCTAATCTTCTTGCACAGACTGGTGAAATGAAAGAATGTGTAGTGCCACAATTAATCAAGGTTTTGAAGCTTTTACCTTGGTAATCCGAAGGGTTTTGAATCATCGAGAATTGGCGATTCGGGCCTTTCTTGTGAAGAGCGGCATGAACCATTGCCCTCTCAATGTCAACTTCCATGGATGGATCTTCTTCATCACATAGCTCCTTGTTGGCAACACTGGAGGTTCTCCCTTTCGCCCTGACGATGGCTCCTTGGCCATAGACGGCTCCTTGGAATGGCCCTTGACGTTGTCCTCTGCTAAGCTTAGGACACTGACTTTTAAAGTGATCAGGCTCGTTGCAATGGAAGCAACGGAGATTACAGCCATTACCCGATGCAGGAATGAAATTGTTGATAGAGTTCGCCCTAGCTTTCTTCCTTTGTCCTTGGTTTTGGCCCTGTGCTCTCTTGGTCTGAGATCTAAGCATTGCCTTGTTTTGATCCATGTAATACCAAGTCATGTTATTCCTTGGCTTGGTTTGCACCTCCTGTATTATGGGTGCAGCTCGAATGAGTGCATCCTATAGGTCCGTTGGGCGCATTGATTCTAGGCGGATATTAGATTCTATTGGTTCGCTCTGATACCAACTGTAACGTGTCCCCCCTGTCCACTTGTAGGACACGTCTTAGCAGCCCATCGGGAAGAGAGTCTAGAAAGCGCCGCCCGGCACTCCCAAGGAATGACACGGGGTTTGCGATCTAGGTCTTTCTGAGTCTGCCACGAAGCCGAAGTATTCCGGTCGTTCCCACTTAGGACCAACCTGAATCAGGGTTTTTCCTAATGGTCAAGTTCCTAGGTGGTCACTAGCATTGAGCCCCAGACGAACTACTTTACGCAGAAACATCAGGGTCGAAGCAGATTTATACTGCACTTAGTTCAAGGAGAATGGGAAACAAGAGGGATGCAAAGCTCAACCTCTCTTCCTGTAAGGCATAGTCCCATTCCATTCCCCCTAAAAAAGCATAAATCGAGATTCTATCCCTATAGATTCTAGGTCATAGTTACCTCGCCGTCAATTTCTTTTTTAGAAAAGTTCCTGGCCAACCGAGACCATCCTTCCATAGGACGGGACCCAAAGTCACGTCCACTGCACTTTCCTCAGGTTGCTTTAGTTATCTAATTACCTACCACATTTAGTTTGACAAGCAAAAACAACTTTCTTAATTAACCAATTACACACTGGTTCCTTCACGTAACTTAGACACTAACATAGAAAAACAATGTCAAGCAGGTTTCTTTTCAACATTTGGTCTTTATTTATCAGTCTTTGAAATACATCAAATAATCCGCCTGAAAGCTATTCCAACTCCTGAGGGATCGCTATTCCAAGTTCCACCCGTTGACTAGTATGCAAGCCTCAAGATCCCATCTCGAGTCACGTCGGCCTCTTGTGTAGGATCCGGAGGCAAGGGATTTATGGCCAAAGCCTCCCTTGGCACCCAAGCATCCTCCTGCTCCAAGTAGCACCCACAGAGAGACCTCTCATGGTGGGTTCGGTCCACGTACCCGGTGCAACTAACAACCCCCTTGGATAGGGTCACCCAGATAGTCGAAGGTAACTGATGCTGCCTCTCCCTCCAGGCTTTCAACCTGAAGTAGATAGTCGAAGGTAATTGATGATGCCTCTCCCTCCAGGCTTTCAACCTGAAGCATTAGTTATTTTTCCAGTATTAGTTCCTTGAGCAAAGAAGTACAAATAGTGCTCCTAAGTGTACAATCACGAGCATTCCAGTGGTCGTTTGTACGGCCAACTGCCAAGGTGTAATTCCTTCTCTCCGAATGCCTCCAGCATTCGATCGTGGATCAATCGCGACTTGGCAAAATCCCAAGGGTTTTGTAAGCTGAGTGCTTGTTTACCCTCTTTCTTTGGGTTAGGGTTTATACCCTGTTGACCCCAAATTGTCACTACCTTAGGTATCCTTAAATTATAGACAATAAATCCTGGGCAACCTCATCGCCCTAACTTAGTTGGTCAATTGCTTTCCTTGGCAATTCATTGCTATCCTGGCTTGACAAATCCGTCTTCAAGGAAGAGTGTTGAAGCGGGACGTCTTCTCAATTCTTAGGAAATCTGACTTGCGATTAGAACTTGCCAAACTTGGTCTAAGGAGTGGCAATACTATTTAGACATAAGACCATACGACATTGAAGCTTGTTGCATGAGATAGGTGTCAGCACCTAACTTGTGGGGATTATTTTTCTCATCACACGGTATTCCTTGGTCAAGAATACCTTTGATCAAGTTGTAGGGTTTGGGAGTCCTATTGACCCAATCCAAAACCTAAACCTACTAGGCCGATAAAAATTTTGGCCCTAGGCTTCCTAGATTCCTTGCGGAAGTCTAGCATTTGGTCAACTGATCCTTAGGGTGAGAACCCTAGCTTATTCTTGCACGATGTTTAAATAATCCTAACATTTCGTGGATGTGGGTAAGACCTTTGAGATCGCATCCCAAGTGTGATACTAGGCAGAATTTAATCATAGCTTAACCCTACCTAGCACATTGAGGTGACCGTCATATGCTAACTAATCATGAATTTCATGTAGGCTACTCTTTTACGCGAATTACTTAATTGATCTAGCCAACCCACGATTAAAGATGATCTTCCCTTTTAAAGATGCAAATACTTTCTAAAAGGTGTAAGTAACTGCAAGATAGGTGAGATGCATCATTCCATGCAATTTTGAGACCATAGAACTTTTTGGCTTTATGTAACTAAAAGGATCTACAGAGATCTTTCTTTTCCTTGCCCTATATTATAATGGCTGACATTCAGAGCTAACTCTTATAAACCCTACGTTGATGCAACGAAATCAAGGCTTTAATATATTTAATGGAGATGCATTCAAACTTTGATAAAAGAACTCCATACATGAGCGGATGCCATAAGTCCATCATTGATTTAATCCTTCCTTTAGCACTTAACCCAACCTAGAATGTAACTATCATCACATGCAATTTGCAAAGTTCATAAATCCTTTCCATGCATTGCGACTATTCAGATATCTTTTAATGACCGTCCACGATTATCTTCTACATGAGTCACAACCAATAATTTATTCCATAAGTGCATCATGCGACATAAGCCCTATCCTTTGCGAGATGTAACAAGGATGCGGTCTTAGCACGATATCATCTTCTAAGTTATGCATCATACGTTCAAAAATATTGCAACTACCCTTGACCACAGGAGTGCAAGCAATTTCAAATACTCGACATGCACTAAACTTTGTAAATCAAATGCATTTAAATTTTCCTACGTGAATTTAAAACATGCTTAAAGCATCCTTTTCATGTGGGAATGTTATCGAAACCTGGGCATTAAGAATCGGGGCATTGTCCACTCACATACTTGGGGTGGAAGCTCCCGTGTGTGCTCCTCTCGACTTTTGCTTCGGAGCCATTGATGCAATAGCTTTCAACTCAGCGAGCTTCCCCTTATGTGTTTCGAAGTCACTCTGCCCGAGAGTCTCCTCTTTCGCATAGGAAATGGGCCTTGCAATCACGGTTTTAAGAAAATTGGGGGAAGGCACGGGTGAACATGGCCTATGGAAGCCTTAATAGAAGCTTCCAATAGAAGCTTCCAAGCTTCTATCACAGGCAGATGACGTGGATGAATGATTGGAGAGGATGAAGATGACGATGAGGGAGATGAAGATGATGATGACAATGCTGATGATGATGATGATGATGATGATGAAGGTGGAGGCGGCAGCAGCCTGCGGTGGTAGTATGGCAGCGGTAGCTCTCTGGGAGGCAGCACAACAGCACGATCCTCCTCTCTCCTCCTCCCCCTCAAGCTTAGGAGAGGGGGTTGTTATAGGTTTTGAAGGGGGGAGGGGGGGGAATAGCCACACAAGTCCTCACATACTCATACTCCCTCTCCCCGCCATGCAATGGTTGAAGGGGAGGGGGTTAATAAATTTTTTTTGCAAATAATCCATTATCTTTTTGTCCCCCTTGAAGGGGTGTTCCCACGTGAGCTATGGTTTTTAGCCACGGGTCCCTATACACGATGCGGGGCTGGTGTTTGTTGACGCTCGCGGAGGGAGCACTTAGCCCAAGGTTTTTTTTGTTGCAAGAGATCACTTGAAATTGCTCTTGCATGGGATGTGAAGGGTCTAGGGTCATTAATATTTCGTGCAAAAATATTACACTAGGACAAAACACATAGAAGTGCACTATCACTTCATTAGAGAGAAGGTCATTGATGGAGAGGTTGACTTGGTCCATGTCAAGGTCCATGTCAAAACAAATGACCAAATTGCTGATATCTTTACCAAAGCATTAGGTAAACATAAGTTTGAGTATTTTAGGAGTGCACTTGGAGTATTACCTTTGTAGGATCATTCTGAGCTTGTCAAGGGGGAGTGTTGATAAATAAGGCATAGCTTCAGTCTTATCCTATGGTTGTATTAAGTAAGTGTGTGAGAGGTTGTGCAAAGGGTCCTAAAGGTCAAAGTGTCTATCACTTTGTGAGAGACTTGGAAAAGTAGACGGTAGAGAAGACAGAATGAGAAGAATGAAGAATGAAGAAAGTTGAGCCTCCATATCCGTGTCTCAACCACCTTCTGTTGTGCATCCCCATCAAATCTCTCACCTATTCCCACAACAAATCTCACACATGAGGTATAACAGTCAAGTTCATTTTCAGCATGCTTCTTAAAGTCCTTAAAGGCATCAAGCACGTCATCCTTGTGCTTCAAAATGTGTAGCCATGTGTATCACCTAAAATCATCAATGAAGGATACATAATACGTGACACCACCAAAAAAAGCATTATGGAAATGTATCAACTACAAAGGCTGAGAATTGTTTCTGACATGTCTCATGTACATGAATCTTGCTTGTTTCCCAAATTGACAAGCAAAGCATACATGTCCAAGATTAGTGTACTTGAACTTTGGCAAGCCAAGTATAACCTCTTTCTGCTGCTGCATATTTTTCAACTTCTATACATTAACATGACCGATGTGTTTGTGCTAGATTTCTACATCCCAAACTACTCCATTATTATGCGCAAAAATGGTTGCCTTCAATTCTGGGATAGATGCATCCAAGGTAAACATTCTGCATCTCTCTTGCCTTTGGCAATCAATTTATAGCCATTTCCATATTCTTCAATAAACAAGCATCCCTGTTGAATTTGACTTGCACATTCTGTTCTATCAATCGACAATAAATTATTGGTTAAAAAGGTACATCTAGTACATCATATAGGCTCTTATTTCTACCATTAGGCATGAGCAATAGAACCACACTTGTATGTTGAATATCATGCTATGTATAATCACCAGTACATAATACAGATCCATGAGACCCTACTACCAACTCATCAAACCATTTGTCATGAGGAGTCATATGATTGGATGCTCCTAAGTCTATGTACCATTTCTCATATTTGCCTTGCTTAGGCGTATTGTTTGATACATGCTGCATAGCAAAGGGTTTATCTCCCTAGTCATCCTGAGTACACTGAAAGCTGCATAATGTTTATGATTCCTGCCTTTTGCCTTCATATAGGCTTGCTTTTTATAGAAATCCTTTGTGATATGCCCTTATCTTCTACAATAATGATAGTATTTATCCCTTTTAGATTGCTCATGCAACTTCCAGGAGCCACCTCTTCCTTTAGGTGATCTCCCCCTGCCTCTAAAGGCTCCAAATACTCATTGTCCTTGTGTATTTGAGTTGTGCCAAGCATTTTCTTGTTGTTGTCCATGTGTGTTTCGAGTGTCTCCTCGACCCCAAAAAGTTCCATGAGCTCTACCACCTCTAGCTCATTGACTAGAGTAAAAGACATTGTCCCTACCCTAAGATGTGCTTGAACCTTTATTCAAGCCAAGCTTTACTTCTTCATGTAGCAGGAGTGCAAGTAACTCATCCTAATCAGGGGTTTCTGCTCTCACAGAAATGGATGTATCAAATGCCTCATACTCCTTGCCTCTAACCCATTCAATGTCACTACAATCATTGTGATAAATGCGGGATCTAGAGCATGGCATAACCGGAAGCTATGGAGGATGGAAAGAGAAGTGTAGACTCATGATGGAATGGACACTGTTTGTTACACAAGTGAATTAGGTTCCAAGATTGAGACTTGGACTCATAAACACAATCTTGTGTATGTGGACAATGACATTGACACTTTACTGAAATGAAAAGAGTACTATCATTTCATTAAGAAAGGAAGCAAGTACAATGCTTTATAGGAAAGTAGGAAACTGCAGTAGGCACCATTGTGCATATGGGATAAGTTAGCCTGCATATCCTTGACCCTGAGACTCCATACAAAGAGGCTGTTTGAGTGTGATTGCTGATTCTCAACACCCCTCCTCAATCACAACTAGAAAAGGCATAAAGTGTGTAGCAGCTGTAATGAGAACCACCTGCAAAGTGTGGGCATACCACAGACATGGCAAAACACCAGAGGCTGTCGCAGAAAAAGCTAAGTGTGGGTACCATAAACATGGTGGACATCCAGAGGCTGTAACAGGGGCCTCACAAAGTGTACAGGGACTGTAATGCCAAGTTACATAAGGAGTTTACAAAGCTTATGGCAGGAAGCATTAGGGCAAGGAAAATACAAGGCTATTAAAACAGTCTATCAGAATTATGAGAGTACAAGGACTGATGAGTCTTGTCCTTCCGATCCTGGTGGTCTTCATCTTCATCTTCTTCCTTTGCTCCATTTTCTTCTTCTTCTTTGACTGCGACTAGATAGGCCTTTTGGGATCTCTTTCTTGCGTGGCAGAACTTCTCGGTGTGTCCGGTCCTTTTGCAGAAGTCACAAAAGAGCTGATCCTTCTTGCCTTTGTACCTGTTGCCAACATATAATGCATGCTCATCTCTAGAGGTACTTGGTTCTTCTTTGGTTTTTAGCTTCTTTTCTTCTTCTAACAAAGCCCAGTTGGGCATGGCATTGCAGGTCTAGCCTCTCTTGATTCCTTTCAACCTCAGTCTAGCTCAATGTCAGCTCATGACTTCATCTCCCAACTCTACTCTCACTGAAGCTTCCATGGCAGCCATAGCCAGCAGCACCCTGTCAGATTGAGCTGCTTATATCTCACTCCACAGGTCAAATCTCTTGGAGCTTCCTTCTGGAAAAGTATTCCCCAACTCACAAAGCTTCCCTGTATCACATCAATCCAGGACGTTGGACCATCTCGAGCTCAGCATTGTGAAAATCCCCAATCTCTGCTCTGTGTCTGCCATAGCCAGACAGGACCTACCTTGCTTGGAGCTTCCATAACTCTTCAACCAGGCCATTTCAGCCCACGATTTCTTCTAGGGAGTTGTTTCTCTGCTCAAGGCGCTTCATCCTGGCACAACAAACAACCACATTGGCAAGCTACAGCTCTGGCATTGCACAAATTCGACGTCGCTGCCCCAGACTGCGCCGATTCTGTTCGTGGCTCCTGCGTGATGCATACTGTCCACGATTTTGACGATTATGATAGGGCTTTTGTAGCCCATGAAATCAGCTTCCTAGGCATATAAAAAGTTTTGAAAATGATCCACTATAGCTCCTGCAATCAGCAAAAAACCAGGCCCCTGTCTCAGAAACCCTAATTCCACCATAGCCAAAAGCTTCAAAATCTTGACATTTTTCACTGTTTCTCTCACTGAAGTTATCAACAGTGATTTTAATCACTAAGCAATACTCTCTGAAGTTCGTTAAAGTACTGTCACTCAGATCTGAAGGCATCAGCATCAAATCAAGAAGGGGAAGATCACTTGGAGTAAAAGACTTTTGCAGATTTGGTATTCATTGACACTCAGTTAGTGCTTTTTAGCACTTGTGTCTCTCAATCAATTCTTCTGTTGCTCAAATCTAATAAAGTCTGAAGTTGATTTGCTACTGTTCCCGTAAATCTAACATGGGCAAAGACTCTCCAAATGCTCGATTCAAAGGAGTCGGATTCCACACTTGGCAAACCCGCATCAAGCTCTGATACCATGTGATAAATGCGGGATCTAGAGCATGGCATAACCGGAAGCTATGGAGGATGGAAAGAGAAGTGTAGACTCATGATGGAATGGACACTGTTTGTTACACAAGTGAATTAGGTTCCAAGATTGAGACTTGGACTCATAAACACAATCTTGTGTATGTGGACAATGACATTGACACTTTACTGAAATGAAAAGAGTACTATCATTGCATTAAGAAAGGAAGCAAGTACAATGCTTTATAGGAAAGTAGGAAACTGCAGTAGGCACCATTGTGCATATGGGATAAGTTAGCCTGCATATCCTTGACCCTGAGACTCCATACAAAGAGGCTGTTTGAGTGTGATTGCTGATTCTCAACAATCATGTCATCCTCTAAAACACAAGATCCAATAATAGCTAGCTGGTCAACTATGGCCTTTATTTCTGCCATGTATGCTTGAATGCCCCTGCCATTCCTAGACATGTTGAACTACTGCTTCAGCCCTATCTTCCTTGCATGCATGACATTACCATATTTCTTCATGAGTGCATCTAAAGCATCCTTCGAGGAATGGAAACTGGTAATCTGCATAGCCATCGCATAAAAAATGCACAAAGAAAACCAATGCAGTACTTTACTAGCTCTTTCTGCTGTCGATTGTGAGCTCTCCGATATTCGTATATCAAATTCCGTTTAGAAAATTTGGGTTCAGCTTCAGTCTCCATACACAAATCCCAATCACCTGTGCCAATCAAAATGTTATGCATCCTGAACTTCCATAGACCAAAGTTTTTGTTGTTGATCTTCTCACCGACAATTTGAGTGATGCTATCAGTGCCTTGAGCATTTGCCATTACTACAAATTTAGTGCTCACTGACTTCCTACACAGCCCTCAGGTTTTTGTGACAGTTTCAGTTCAATAATCTTTCACAATAAAAATGAGCAATAAACAATGTATTTCAGCTCATATGTATGTCAAATACATCCCCATTCATGTAGCAAAACATCTAGATGCAGTGGCATTCCAAATAGACAGCGTGTGTTTGCATAGTAGACATGTAGGTGTTCATGACAATAGTCTGTAATAGCAGTCTATGTATAACCAGTAGTGTTTTCTCTACTAAAACAGAGTATTCAAACCTCAAAATAGTCCCAAAATATCTCATACAGTTGCCACTCTATGTAGGAGTTGATACATGTCCAACCAGTCAAAATAGATTGCATCTACGTCAAGTGAAGATGATAAGTATCCTTCCTACATACACTAACCAAGCATTACCCTAGTATAACGAGCAATAAATCAGTCCCAAATTTGGGCTTTCAACACTTACAGTATCCTAGAAAGCATCTACCACTCAAGTGGTATGATCCAAGAATTTGTCTCAATAGAGAAAATAAGCATCATGTTGAGATTTAGGAATCACACTCACTAAACAGCCTCTTTGTATGGAGCTTCAGGGCCAAGGACATGCAGGCTAACCTATCCCATATGCACAGTGGTCCCTACTGCAGTTTCCTACTTTCCTATAAAGCATTGTACTTGCTTCCTTTTCTTAATGCAATGATAGTACTCTTTTCTTTCCAGTGAAGTGTCAGTGTCATTGTCCACATACACAAGATTGTGTTTATGAGTCCAAGTCTCAATCTTGGAACCTAATTCACTTGTGTAACAAACAGTGTCTTTGTCTTCTCCATCATGAGTCCACACTTCTCCTTCCATCCACCATAACTCACTGCCATGCTCTAGATCCCGTAACTTTAACATGGTATCAGAGCGTAGCTGAGCATGGCTTAGCATGGTTTAGGTCCTCTCTCTGCTCTCTCAATTTCTCACAATCTCTATCTAGCTCAGCTCAAGTGTTTGACTTCATCTCCAACTCCATTTTCACTCTCTACCCCTTGGCAGCCATAGCCAACCTGCAACCTACCTATGTTAGAGGAGCTAGATCTCCACTTATAGGGCATATCTTCACTTGCTTCCTCTGAGAAATTGTCCCTCACTTCAATCCCAACACCTCAATCCATAACATTGGTGACTTGTAACTCCAGCATTGCGAAAATTCGTTCGTCGCTGTCCAGACTGCGCTACTGCTGATTCGTACGTTGAATTCCGCCTGCACACGTCACGATGCTGACGAAGGTCATAGGGATTTGATAGGCCTTGGAAAGAGCTACATTTCCATTAAAAAAAATTTGGAAATGATCAACCATAGCTCCTGCAATCTGCAAAAAACCAGGCCCTATCTGAAACCCTAAACTGTCAGCCATAGCCAGTTTCATCAAAGCTCAAAAATCTCATCATTTTTTTCTCTCCTACCACCTGGAGAAACCCACTGCCACTCTGAGCTACTGTTCCAGCACCAAATCAAGGAGGGGAAGGACCTGAAAAGATTGAAGAATGATCGAACGATCCCGAACAAGAAGAATCAAGCTCAACATCAACACTGACATAGTGTGTTTTCACACTATCATTAACTGTGTCTCTTGACACATTGCAATCTGCTCTTCTATTGATAAAATCTCAGAATTCTGGTATTGATTTGCTGCTGATCTTGCAACCTCAACATGGGAAAAGACTCTCCAAATGCTTGATTCAAAGGAGTCGGGTTCCATACTTGGCAAACCCGCATCAAGCTCATTCTGATGAAGAAGGGTCTTTGGGCCATCACAAATGGCAAAGAGAAGAAACCTCGAGATGCGGACCTTGCAGTTACTTGGCAGAAGAATGATGACAAGGCACAAGCCATCATCAAACTGGAATTGGACGACAGCTACATCCATCATGTGGATGCCTACGACACATCCCATGACACTTGGGATAAATTGGATACCCTATTTGGTGCATAGTCAAAGTCATCTAAGTATGGTCTATTAATTAAATTTTTCCGACTTGATATGAAGCCTCATACGTCCCTGGCATCCCATCTGAACTACATGGAAAGCCTGCTTACTCAAGTTGCAGGAATAAAGCTAAAAATGGATGAAGATGTTTGTATTGGTGTCTTGTTAAAAAGTTTGCCTCCTGCCTATGATAATGTATCAACCACTCTAACCAATATGCCTGATCCTCAACTTGTTGATATTAAAGCCTCTCTACTAGAGGAAGAAAAGAAACTTAAAAGCAAAGAAGAGCCTAGCACTTCAAAGGATGAACAAATGTTATATGTAAACAACAGATACAAAGGTAAAAAGGAACCGCTCTTCTGTGACTTCTGCAAAAGGACCGGCCATACTGAGAAGTTTTGTCATGCTAGGAAGAGGTCCCAAAAGGCCTATCTTGCAGCTGTGAAAGAAGAAGAAGACCATGGACCAAAAGATGAAGAAGAAGATGAAGATGAAGACCACCAGGATTGGAAGGACAAGACTCATCAGCCCTTCTACTCTCATTACTCTGATAGACTGTTTTAAAAGCCTTGTATTTCCTTGCCCTAATGCTTCCTACCATAAGCTTTGTAAACTCCTCATGTAACTTGGCATTACAATTCCTATACACTTTGTGAGGCCCCTGTTACAACCTTTGGATGTCCATCATGTTTTGGTGCCCACACTTAGCCTTTTCTGCAACAGCCTCTGGTGTCTACCATGTTTGTGGTGTGCCCACACTTTGCAGGTGGTTCTCATTACAGCCTCTACACACTTTGTGCCTTTCTAGTTGTGATTGAGGAGGGGTGTTGAGATTCAGCACAATCACACTCACTAAACAGCCTCTTTGTATGGAGCTTTAGGGTCAAGGACATGCAGGCTAACCTATCCCATATGCACAGTGGTGCCTACTGCAGTTTCCTACTTTCCTATAAAGTATTGTACTTGCTTCCTTTTCTTAATGCAATGATAGTACTCTTTTCTTTCCAGTGAAGTGTCAGTGTCATTGTCCACATACACAAGATTGTGTTTATGAGTCCAAGTCTCAATCTTGGAACCTAATTCACTTGTGTAACAAACAGTGTCTTTGTCTTCTCCATCATGAGTCCACACTTCTCCTTCCATCCACCATAACTCACTGCCATGCTCTAGATCCCGTAACTTTAACACATCAAAGATACTTCAACCCTATAGGCACACTATTTCCAAATTCAAGATAGCAACCAGCTCACTATATCTAGCCTGCAAATAAGCTCCAAAAATTAGTATTTAATGCTCCAATATCATGCCCATGTATACATAATTGTTGCTACAACACTTTCCAAGCATCCAAGATGATTTTCTACATCATTCTCAAGCATTTCTTGATCAAACAATGCCCTGTTTTAGTGCTAGAAATTCCAGAACAGCTTTTAGCCTATCAAAACTTTCCAAAATTGAGCATTTGACATCCCATACCAATGCTTAAATTCATGAGAGATATCCCATATACTTTGCCAAGCATCCTTGAAGATCAAGTGTGACATTCATGAAGCATTCATTGTTGTAGTAAATTGATCTGACAGTGCAAATACTAGGCACATATCTCCTTCCACAGACATATCAAATCACTATTGAATATAATAATCTAGATGGAGGCTCAATTTCTCATGTCCAAATGCTTTAGCATATAGCTATTGTTCAAGTAAATGAGTGATTAATCATGGGTAGATTTGCTAACTTTTGTGCTTCAAGAAAGTAAGTGCAAATAGACAAATCACGTTTTTATATATGTTGCTTATGTTGAACATGAGTGCTTGCTAATGCAAGTACTTGATAATATAGATTTGTTGATGCTAAACATTAGGAGGATCAATGATAAGCTCCATTACATGTCATTAACCCTTTGAACCAACTTCCATAAGCTCTATTACTTGTAGAGACTTCAGATAAGATACATACCTTCCATATGAGAGTTATGGCTACCAACACTACAGGCTTACTTCAATCTTCGAGCTCCAACTTCTCCCACAACTACACTGCAGGCTCTCACACTCCAGGGATCCACAGTTCCATGGCTTGGATACCATGTCAAAAGATAGGGAGAGAGAGATGAGGCAACAGGGAGTAGTGAACTCCCATATTCTTCATCATTCCATGTACTTCACACACATAGTGAATGACTAGAAAGAACTAGGTCTAAGGGACCTAATGACTACTCACATAACTAACTCTATCAAAGTTAAGTGTACCCGAATTATTGACTACGAATCACACGCTAGGGACAACTGGACACTAGCTATCATGTCAGTGTACATGAGGTGAGCTTGAAGTCTCAACACACCTTAGAGTCATTAGGCAAGAGCCCATTCATGAGTGATTACTTATGAACTCTTGGTTGAGTTTTGGGTCAATAGACCATTGGAGCACTCATGGATCAACCACCCTTCCTTTTGGTTTTTCTCCTCCCCTATTATGGTTGACATTTCTGGGCCTTGGTTTTTCAAGCATGAGTTTGAGGATCATGCATGGCACTAGAGAATTTAGGTAGCCACACCAAGGTGTTACCTTCATAGTAGCCTTGGGCTCGTAGTAGGGCTTTGAGAACCCAGAGCTTCCTAGTCACGTGTTGTGAACTATAGGAGTACCAACTCCACTTTTTAGGCCGAGAGTTTGAGGCATGGAAACTATGAGTTTGAAAATGTGGTCTATGCTTTGGGACCCACTTGAGCATTTGGTCTGTAGGTTTGATTGTGGTTTCTAGAGGGTGGTGGTAATTTGCAATGGGAATACATTGTGGTGTACTACCCCCCTCCTTAGCATTGACACTAGGTTTAACTATCGATGGCATTACTATAGGCTTTTGGATGGCTATGGTTCCCTTGCTAAAATCCATTGCTATTCTAACATTACTGATGGCAAGGTGGATGCATTGCAACTCGTAGTCAACACATTACAATGAGCTTTTTTTTTCAATGCATGCCCCAACAGTGATTCCTTACCAATACTTGTTAGGTAGTATGTAAAAGATGATGGGTAGGTTCTCGGTCTCGATATACAAACCATTAGTTTGCATTTTCCCAATAGTGGATAGGACTGCCCCCTAAACAACGGGCTAAGTTTTGCATTTTTTGGTTGCAATCAGGGTTGACCCATGGCGGTTCAGTGTTCATGCGTTAAGTTATTTGATTCAACTCCGTCATCAATTAGCACATCAAAGGTGTATTCCTTTTGACCAATTACAATTATTTGTAGGTAGGGTGGTGCTACTACTTCCTCATGCTCCTCCTCTAGTTCAGTGATGGTGGTTGCAACCCTCACATTCATTAGTGGATCTATCATTGGAGGTTCATGAAGTGGATGTGACAGAGGGTAATAATTTTTTATGCATCTTCCATTAAAAAGCCTATGCCCTCCCTCTCTAGAGTTTTGAGTTCCACATTGCCCGTTCTACTGATACTATGAAACTTGAAAGGTTCGAATCCCCTAAATTTCATTTTCTTCTTGTGTTCCTTAACAGAGTACAACAAGACTAGGTCTCCTTGCCCAAAGTCTCATTGTTTAATGTGTTTGTCATAACCAAATCTTGCATCACATCTTTTCACATATTAGAGCATGGGTTGTAATGAGTCGAGTCTCATATACACATTCTAGCTCCACTAACCAATTTTTGTTAGTATAAGCATATGAACTCTCCTTATGTAGGAGTGGATAAGGGCAAGTAGGTGTGAATGGTCCTGAAGGGAAGGGAAAATCCTAACCCTAACCAGTTGGGGCTATATAAATAGCCTAGGGATCTACATCAACTTTTGAGTGAGAGTGACCCAAGTTGTACTTTCATGAGCAACTGAATAAGCAAGACTTGTTCTTGTATTTGTGAGCTCTTCTCTCCCTCTTGTGTGCACTTCAATCTTGGCTTCCACTCTAATTTTCACATGGTATCAGAGACGCCTCTGATCCTTTAGCTTCCCTTGGCCTCATTACACCTCTAAGTGCACATGAGCCTTCATATTCTTCTTCTTGCCTCTTAACCTCCATAGCCACAGCTTGACCCACCTCTGTTGGAGGACTTGGGGAGAGCAAAGGAGATCACTTTAGCTCAAGGTTCCTTTTGGATAATTCATCCCCAGCTCAAGACACTTCAGCACGACACTTCAAACATAGAGATTGGGAAGCCAATAGGAAGACGTCATTGCCAAAATTTTTGAATGTGGTGTAAATTTCACTAACGCCAGTTCAGCTCATTGGCATGCCCTGTTGTGGGCGCACAGGGCTATTGTAGCCCCTATAGTAGGCCATCTCCCTCTAAGAGGGCTTGACCTAATTTCTCTCCTATTTTCTATTGCGCTCAAAACCCTAGCTATGGGTTTCTTGGCAGCCATAGATAAAAAGCTTCAAGCTTTCCTATTCTCACTTTTTTCAATCTGGGCATTATCAACAATCATTCCAATCGCTGAAAAACCCTTGTTAAGATTTGTTACTACCTTGTGGAGCTTAAATGTAGAGTTTCTTCTAATGCCATGGGCATTACTAAGCTCGTATAGATCAACCTTCATTATTATGAGTAGAAGAATAGAAGTTGGTACAAGTGCTTCTTAGCACTACTGATGCATTCAGCTCATGTTTCCTATTGTTCAGTGCTGGTAAATCAGAGAAATGAGTATTATTGTATCCTCCTCTGATTCATCCCATAACATAGATTTGATTGATAAGTCATGTTCCACTAATAACTCCTCTAATAGGCCACATTATCAGGAGGAGCCAGAACTGCAGTCTAAGCTTGCTTCACTAAAGCCAACGAAAACACTCAAGCATAAAAAAAAGGGTTGGTCAAAGGAAAGGACCACCTTTGGGGGCATTTTTAAAAAAACGGCACCCCCCCCATGTTTCGTGCAAATCGCGACTTTTCAATTCTTATAAGCTTAAGCTTTAAACCAAAAAAAAGGTTCAACTTTTGTATGTTTACACTTTAGCAAAGTGATTTTTTTCCATTTTGGCAAGGCAAATGAGCTCAGATTCAAGATCTATTTAGATGATTGGCTTCGTGACATCGAAATCTATAAATTGGCCACCATCATGCACTTTTTGGCTCCTGGATCACATAGTTGCTTCATAATGCCAAACCTTACGAGGATTAAATGGGGGGTCAAACAGACTCCGATCAACAAACTGAGACATGCATTGGGTTCTTGGCATCGAACTCCATCTAGGAAAACTAGCTCATCAATCTACAACCATTTCATTTTGCATGAAGAAATTGGTCTTTTATGGCCTCCCGGGCTCTTTTCGCTTCAAAATGGGCTCTAAAAATCTACTCTCAAAACCCCATCATTGAGAAGCTAGATAAGAATAATTGCCCATCATGGAAGTTTATTTCTAGTGAAGAAAAGAAGCTAGAGCTGAGTAACCCTACGATTGCAGATGAATTAAAGGCGTGGAAAGAATGGAATGCAATGGACAAAAAGGTCATGCATTGTCTATCTCAAATCATTGATAATATTATGTTGAGTATATCAAGAATTTGAAAACTTCACATGTAGCTTGGGCAATTTCAAACAACATGTTTTCAATAAATACAAAGACACGAAAGATTCAGCTCAAGCAAGAGTTTAATACCTTGAAGAAAGAAAAAATGTTTGTCAATGAGTATGTTTTGAAGGTGAGAACCATTACAAATGCTTTGGCATGGTGCAATGCCTGATGATGATGATTTGGTTTCATCCACTTTGGATGGTCTAAATAATGAGAAGGCTTGGAAATCATCTATATATGTGTGGAAGCCATTTCTGGATTTTGATGAGTTTGTCTTTCTTGTGATTACCAAAGAGATCAATATATAGGGTGACTCATCTGAAAGAAATGGTAAACAAGTCTAAGTTTTTTACTCGAGTTCAAGAAGGGGATGTGGTGGATTCTCTTCAAGAGGCTATCATATGGGACGTGCTTGTGATTAACTAGCAAAATAGGTTAAATTAGCAATTCACTGAAATGTAGGTTTAAGAGGCCATGGAAACTTTAGAGGCAAGGGGAGCTCTAGAGGAAGAGGTGAAGGCAAAACGAACATTTTGACAATTTTGATATTGTTTGTCATTTTTTGTAGAAGAATTATCTTTGACAAAGCTTCAAATATGTGTCAATGGAGACACAAGTTGAGAGAGAGACACACAGACACTGTCATTTTTCATACTAGAATGTATGCTGCTTATTCAATTTTGAAATAGGTATATTTTACATTGTATAATGTCCCGGAAAGGGACATTCACACCTAGTGTGGGTGCAGGCATATTTGCCCTTTTTTCCCAATAACCTCCCGCCTAAAGGCAACATACTTGAAGGTAGTGAAAGAATTAGCTAAGTCTAAGTATGTACAAAGTTGAAAACCTATACCTATCCAACTCCCATCATGTAGCAATAATGAGTAAAATGCTCTACTGGTGGAAGACCCTTCGTGAAAAGGTCTCCAGGGTTATTATTTGTATGTATCTTGACAAGATCAATGCTCTTGCTATCAAGTACCTCTCTAATGAGATAATACTTTACCTCTATCTGTTTTGTCTTTGTATGAAAGATAGAATTTGTGCTAACATGATAGCACTCTAACTATCATAATGGAGAACAAGAACCTCTGTAACACCAAGCTCTTCAACCAGACATGAGATCCATAAAGCCTGTGACCAGCATAGTCCGCATTCATAAAGCCAACCATAGATGCCTTATCCTTTCCAAAGCAGATGCACAAATCCTTTGTGCCCTTATTAAGGTATCTCTTGACACCTTTCACTACTTCCCAATGATTATTGTCAGGATGTGCCAAGTACTTGCTAATCACTCCCACTATGAATGCAATGTCAAGGCTTGTAGCAACCATAGCATACATCAAGCTGCCAATAGCTGAGGCATACACAATATTGGCCATTTTAGCATTTTCATCATCAAATGTAGATTTGTCCTCTGCACTTGAATAAGCTAATTCCCACAGGAATAGTTAAACTAGAAATACAAAAAAACAAACTATTTACCAAGAACCCATAGCAAGGTGGCTATGCATGTAATGTTATTACCTCATCCAGCCATGCATGCATTTCAAGGGTGTGGACTGAGGATGGGAATCCAATTGGCACTCTCAAACTCCAAGAAGGCATGCAATTCTTCCATCTCTCTCATCAAGTGGCTGAGCTCAACAATTGGATGTAAAAGAGAGAGCAAGAACCGATTGACATACCTTATTCAAGCTTGGGGAAGAGTTAATGGCTGCCCTTCTCCAAGAAATTTGTGGTTGCCCTTCTTCTTGCAGCGCCGTGGTTGTATGGGGGCCTTCAATGTCGTATATCTTCACTTGTTGAAGCTTGTGGCTACTCCCAAGGCTCCCGGGGTAAGGAAATTGAAGGGGCTTCAGTATGCCATGAGCTTGGGTGGTGAAGGTTTCATGGCTGCCATGGTTGCTGCCCACAGTAGGGTTTGAGGTATTGTGAAGGAGTGGTGGGGGACCTCAATACCCGTGCTCAAGCTTGCCCAGAAGTGTGCCAAAGGCTGGAGAATGAAGTAGGGAAGGCTAGAGCTGAGCTAGAGCGGGAGGAGTGACCAGGAGGAGTGAGTAGGAGGGCTGTCCACAGGAGGCTCCAGGCAAGTCAGGTAGGGCTCATGGCTGCTCTAGTGAATGGCTGAGAATCAAGTGATGAGAGGCTACAACATGGTATGCACCCCAAGCTATGGTAGCCAAGAGTATGCACCCTCTTAGATGGTGGGAGGTTGAGACCTCAAACATGAAATGTTGTGAAATAGCAAAAAGATCCTTGGCTAGTTACAACTTAGCCTTTTATACTTAAATATTGACTAAGGCATTAAGGTACTTTACTCTATTACAAGCCATCCCGGCCCAGAAGAGCTTTCTCCTCAAAATTGGGACAAGATACAAGGATGAGTACAAAAATAGCTTGAAATAGATGAAGTCAATGCTGAAATACGAGTCCATGCTAAAGAAGACCAAATAAGTTGATGAAGAAAGACCATGTAAGTGGAACAACTGTTGTAGGCTGTCCAAAACAGGCTACAATACAAATCTGGTCATATCTTGAAGTTGAAGCATCCAATTTCCATGTGTGAACTACAAAAATGTAGAGGACAATATGTAGTCTCCATCCATGCCATCAAAAAAAAATAAATTATGAAGATAAGGCAATTAATTTTAGTACAAAAATTTATTGCATCAAGTTGATTATTGTTCAATGAATGAACTATCCTCTTGAAGAAGCCATGGAAATTGTTCCAAATATGAATGTTAACCTCAGCACAAGAAAATGTGGAAAAAGCAGAAAAAATAGAAAATTGCAAGTCGGAAGCTGAAAGAGGCGGCCCAAAAGGAAATCGGACCTGGAAGAGCCCAAAAGTGCATGCATGGCCACAAGAAGTCCAAGGTGTAGCCATCGGAGTCCAAAAAGTGCTAAAAAAAGAGAAGGCATGCCTTTGAATGTAAAGGCACTGTCAAAATCCTTGTAAAAGAGTGCCAAGCTCCCTCTTATGCAAATTGTAAGGGTAGACTGGCAGTAGAAAAGAAGTTGGGAAGATAGGAGGACAATAGGAAAGAGGGCCTACCGGCCATGTAAAAGAGGGGATGACTACCCAAAAGGGATAAGGGTTTTGTATATAAACTCAAAAAGTGAATGAGAAGCTCATTCTTTGGTGTGTGGCAAAAGTTCTTCTTCTTCTTCTTGCCTTCTTGCTTGTGCTTGAGTGAGGGAGTGAGGGAGTGTGAGAGTGTGAGGGTGTGAGTATGTGAGGGTGTGAGAGTGAGGGATCTTGGAGAAGAAGCTCTCCATCATCTCCTCTCTTCTTCTCTTCTCTTCTCTTCTCTTGTCTCATGCACAGCTATGGAGGATGGAGCTTGAAGGTGGAGGCTTGAGGTTGCTTGAGTTCACATCACAAATCATGGAGCTACCAAAGTGCACAAGGGAGGAGGGTACTCAATCGGGCATTGAGGTAAGCTCACTACACTCGTAAAGAGGAATAGCGCATCGGCTATGTGAGAGGCAGCCATTAGTTCTCAGATTGAAATGTTTGAAACAATAAGCGGTCCGTGGGTCTTCGCAATTGAGCAACGTGAGCTCTCAACATTTTGGTTCCATTGTCGGAACCAATGGATTCAAGCCTCAAGCGGTTGCACACTTTGAATCGAGCATTGATGTAGGGTTTCACCCCCAAGCTGGTGCTTGATATAGGTAGGAGATTTAGGCACTTTGATCTTAGAAACAAGTAAGTATTTGGATTTTTTAATGAGTAGACAAGTAGATTACTTCAATCCAGGGATTACTTTGTGGATTTTGATTGCATTTAGGTAGATTAGGACCAAGAACTGGTAGGGAAATAGTAGGGTTTTGCTGCTGTGAAAATAGGTAGAACAGGAAAAAGAAAAGGAAAAAAAATGAGTTTTGGGGTTTAATGCATGTAAAACATGGAGTTGGAAGGAGGATGGCTAGACAAGATCCTAAAAGCTCAAAACTAATAGGGAAGAGCTCATTTTTGCACTTCGGTATGAGAGAAAGAGAGCTTGAGAGAGACAGAGAGAGAGCTGCAAGGACAGAACAAATCGAGCGTGTTGATTTTGATTCCATCTTTCATTCTAGGTACCTTGGACCTTCCTTGTGCTCTATTTTCTTATTTTGGAAGGTTACAAGTTATACCATAAACCCTAGGGACCCCTGGCATTGATTGCGCCAACATCTGTGTTTGCATCCGTCACAATCAGGGCCACCCGTTCACTGATGTCCGACTCCCAGAGTTGACCAATCAAACAATTTGACTAGTAGAATCAAACTATCTGACTAGTCAGTTGAACTAGGCCCACTCGATGGATCAGACCATCGGATTGGATTGCCAATGCCAGTCAAACCACTTGTGTCCACGGACCACCTTGGTCTGATCGAACATACCCAATTGGACTCGGAGTGGGGACCAGATCATGAATCAAATCGTCCGATAGCAGACCACCCAAAATCAAACCGTCCAATTTTGGAAATTAGACCAACGGGGGACAAAACAAAAACAGGGACAAATCACCCACCCCTGACCAAAACTAGTTGAAAACTAGACCCTGGAATCCCCCAAGATAAACAACCCACCTTACAGAAGCTTAGAGTCAAAGCCAACTCATAGACCCCAAAAACAGAAGCAATAAAGACCCTAGACAATTCTTAGGAGCAGCCAGAGAATGTGCTTAGACCACATTAGGCTCTACGAATGAAAAGGGGAATAGCGTGAGCTACATTTTCCATTCTACATTCACACCCCACATTGATTTTATCATTTGAAGTGCACTGAAAAGCCGAAAGCCTCATTTCATATAGTGCACGAAAAAGAGCACCACACAAACTAAGTGAACTTAAATTGAGCATTGTCTATAAATAACAAAGAACTCACTCAGACTCATAAAATTGAACAAACCCACCAGTAGGAGAAGACCTTGAAACTTGGACAGGTAATCGAGAACCCGGACTGCAATTGGATGTTAAAGTCCAAACCATGTAGGAAATATTGCAATTGGGCAGCTGCGGGGATAGGAATAGAGGTGTCCAACTTACGGAAAACCTCTTTTATTTTCTTCGCATAAGCACGAATATCCTCGTGTGGTTCTTGGCGAGTCACATTGAGTACACGCAACCAATATTGCCCAACCCTTTCAAGGGCAAACTCCCTTCGAAAAGCTCCATAAAATGAATCAATATTCAATATGGTTCCGGCCTCTAAACCATGATACCATATGGCAGCTCTTCCTTTGAGAGTCATGTTGAAGAACATCATTAAATATCCTTCTTCTTGGATGCGACAGTTAAACATCAGCTTTTGAAACTCCCTAATGTGGAGTTCCGCATCTTCCTCAACTAGCCCATTAAAAATGGGTAGCGGGTAACCTAGAGCTGGCAAATCCGTCGTTCCTGCAGGAATTGCAATAGGTTGTGCCATGACGAGAATGGGATTTGCACTAGGAATAGGGGACGGTGGGGTTGCACCTCCCGCACTTGATGTAGACTGGCGTATGGAAGGAAGGGGAGCACTAGAGCTTCCACCTTCTCCTAACTTACTGCTTGTGGCACCAAGACCACTAGATCCACTCCCTCATAAGGGTTCAGCATTGCTACGCTTAGGGGAATATCTCCTAAAAATTTCAGCACATCACCTAGCTCTTTCGTCTCTTTCTTGCTTTTGGATTTCTGCTAGACGATGCTTATCGATAACTAACAGATCAATCTCAGTATCCTTTGGCATAAACTACTAATTGGTCCCTAGACAACCAGGATTCGAGGACCGCCACTTCTAAGCGGCTCCCGACAGACGCACCACTAATGGGACCTAAAACGGGCCGGCACTGGTGCATGCACTAGCGGAACCTCTATCATGTGCTCAACAACCCCACGACCTCACGGCCAGGAGCGTGGATGACACATATATCATCTTCCTAAACATCTTGCGTTTGTATCACGTCTCGTAGTCCAACTCTCTAACCCAACTAACACTCCTCAGAGGGAGTCCCAGCACATTGCCAAATAGCACGAAGCACAAACATAGGAGGTCCTCCCACGGCTGAATGCCGCTACCTCACTGCGACTCTCCTACACCTTGGGGATTGGCCCCTCGATGCGTCGCTAAACATATATAACATACGAACACAAACTCCTCTCTTTTATGATTCGTGTATTTCCAGGAGATATACCATGCTTCCTCACTTTCTTTTTCCTTTAGGCCCAACGCCTAGCCTACAACTTGGACAACCTTACTCACTCAACGTTGGTCATATTCCTCTAAAAAGCAATTGCTATGCATCCAGGAGGTATTATCTGATCCTTTTTAAATTTCATGCTTCATGCAAATTGTGAATGTCCACGTGCTCAAACAATTATGAAAATCAGCATTGGTGCACATGTGCAAAACATTTCTTTCAATGGATTTCTCTATCACTCGTATGTGGCGTTGCATGATGAACCTAGCACCGAGAAACCCTCGTGCTACTAGGTTCTTAATCTTTAAACATCGTCCAATCTATATGGTATGCATTAAAAAAACCAACAAACTTTCTATCATTTCATTCAACATTTACACACTTTTTATACACTCCACCCCCTCACCCATTTAGGTTGTGCATGGTGCATAGGTTTAGGGTTCATTTTCCACATTTTTATTGCATAAAAAGCCATAAAACTCACTAAAACATAGAGATAGGGCTGAACTGAGGCTAAACCTCATACTTTAGACCCCCCATACATCCACAAACATGAATCTTATTTTTCCTTAATTTTCGACACTCAAAATCCATTTTTTCCTTATTTTTACCCATTTTCTCCTATTTTTCTTGTATTTTTTGTAATATTAAATAACTAAAAATACAAAATGAGTTGTGGGCTGTGGCCCTTAGGTTCATTTGCAGCAAAAAGACAAGTTTAGTTGGTGTGTCTTATGATATTTTACATTGATATCTCAAAAACACCCAATTTCTCTATATTTTGCATATTTACGGGTTTTTCACTACTAATTTCATCCACAACACTTATGATTTTCTGATTTTCTGAGCATAAACAATTGAAAGACATTGAAGACAACATTATAATGCATTATCATCTCATGGGAACAAGAATGCATCAAGCAAATTGCATAAAAACACCATTTTCCTTTATAAAAATGAGATTACCGTTCTTTTGCGGGTTGCGGGTTTTTATTTGCCATATCTCGGGACTGATTTCCAGCCACCATTACTTCTCATGACAGTCCACATTCAGCAATCTTCAATCTTCTTACACCATGGAACAACCCGTCTTCATTGGGCAAGCATCCATCACCCATTCTTCTTCTTCCTCTTCACCACATGAATCTGCCTTTAGGGGAAAGAGAGGGAGGAGAGAGAAAGCCTGAAATCAGAATTCTTCATAGAGACCACCATTGGAGGAGCGAAGCACGGCGATAGAGTCCACAGACAAAGGGGATTCAAGCCCCATGATCAATTGGGGGGGTTGTTTGCAGAGCAGCCATGATGCCTCTCATCCATTCATGGCGCATTTTTCAGGCATCATCTTCCTCCACGTTTTCTCCACGTTTTTTCACTCATCTTTCATGCCACGATTTTGTTTGGCATAAAATGCTTCCAAGACCCCAAGGGTCACTTACCACTTGGCCCAACTCATGTTCACCTCTTCAAATCTTGACCAATTCTTGGCCATTTTCCCGTCCGGACTCGGAATTGAGCTCTGAAAAATGCTGGGCATCCGGCTTGGCATCCCGCATTGGCCAGTAACTCGTATCAACCCGCACAACTGTCTGAAAAATTATGAAAATCAACAAGTGCCGCTCGGGCACCTTTAAAGCACTTTGGCGCTTAAAATCGTCCTAGATCGAGCCGCCGCCTTCGACGTTGAGTATTTTTCCCTTGATATTCATAATTTTTAGCTATTTTTAAGCACTTTTTGACACCAAAATTCCGCTCTCATTGGCGACAATGGGATAGGGCGACTCAGCCCGTCGAATCCACGAACATATGTGCACATAAATAACCAAAGGAAGCATCAAGCTGATACAAAACAAATATATAATAAAACTCAGCACAATGCTCACCCTACCCCCTGACAAAACCAAGGCATGACATCCACAAGGAGTAGGCCTAGCATCATCTAATAGAAGATCCGAAGCGAGTCACTAACCAACTGCTCCAACACAGCCAAACTACCTACCTAACTAAGTACAACACAACGAGGAGCTCCTACTAGGCGAGGACTCCTATAGCCTGATCAAGAAGTATTTTCTTGCAGCACCTTTTTCTTGAGGGCTTTATTTGAGTGACATACTCGGGTATGTAAAAAGGAGGGAGCTGAGCGTAGTGACCCAAGGAGAACCGGGCATTGGCCTTAGGACCTGTCTCGGTACCCAAGAACCTACCAAGCCCTCGCAAGGTGACACTTAATCCTTTTCTAATGCTCACTTTTATTTTCGCTCTAACCTTCCTTGTTTTGTTATTTTTTTTTCCAGCAAGAAGCCACCCCTACGAAGACAATGTATCGGCCCCGAGTCTGACTTGTCCCCAGGAACCTACTAGGCCTTCGCAAGGCGATGATCAATTGCCCATAAATTTTTCTTTCTTTTCTTTTCTTTGATAGGGGTTAGAACCCCTTTTTACACACCTTTGTATATATTTATTATCTTGTCAGATATTCAGGGTTTTATTTCCCTTTATCCTCATTTTTCCTTTTCCGGGAGGCTTCTCTAACTGCCTCGCTGCCTAGCAGGCTAGCAGAACAGGGTCACTAGAACTCCCTTCTAAAACAGGTCTTTTGATGCTTAGCAATGTCGTTACAAGAGGCAATGACTACTCCGAACTCCCTCAAACATACTAAACCGAAACCTCGGGACTTCATGCCTTGGACGCCGGTCCCCAACAAGAAACGAAAAACCCCTTACAAGTACTCAACCACATATAACAAACAACCACAGGACTCATAAAGGATAGATATCACCTGGATAGGGCCACGAGAAGCGCCGATGCCGCGACAAAGGCTCCCTCCAAGCTTGCCTTCAAACCTGTCTAGCACAGAACTCAAACAAGATACCGTTAACTGCACCCGCACTAAACAGACAACTGGCCCTCTTGGCCTAACGAAATTAAACATTCAAAACCTCGCAACACTGGCCCTCTTGGCCTAGTGAAATAAAACAAAGTAACACCTACACATCCGTCCTCGGACTAGCACAAATACACAAGCATAAGCTCCTTTCCAAGGAGGAAAAACAGGCTCGTAGCCCTAAACTAAATGCATGAGGTTATGACCCATCCCTCCTGCATAGATAGCAAGAGGCGTACGCATAATATGATGTCTAATCAACCTATGGGTCCCAGATAGTAATGGTAGATTGGTCTCGGCGACTCTCTGCATCACCCATATTAACCATCGTCTTCCATATATTGCATGTTCTGATAACATCCCCCACAAGCGGCCGGATCATGTTTCATCATTGATCACAATATCCAAACTAGGACCACAATTAAAGAAGAGGTCTTCCTCATAAGCAAGATTTGGTAATGAATCTGCAAACTGATTCCAGTAACGTGGAATCAGTTGAAAAGACACTCTCTCAAACTGATTCCAGTATCTTTGCTCCAGATATGGGTGCTCCAAATAAGGGATTAAGCGACCCATCAACCAAGTTTTAAGCTCGTCCGCAGGTCTCAAATCATTCCTAGCATGGACCTGCAATGCATTTCACTTGTATTAGCAGACTTAGAAATAGTAAGGTTTAATCTTATTAAGATTAACATTATTCTTAAACTCCACTCCCTGTAAATCAGCTAATAGGGCTGTAGACTTATTCTTCCCTAACCTAACAATTTTGTAGGTTCCATCCCATTTAGGTTCCAATTTTCCTGGGAAAAGCTCCCTACGCGCATCATAATATAAAACCAGTTGTCCCTTCTTAAAGGTATACTTCTTCACTTTTAGATCATGCAAGTGTTTCATGCGATGTTTAGCCACCTCTTGGTGTAATAGGCTTTGCAACTTAATTTCATCCAGGTGTGCTAAGGTCGTAAATCGCTCTAATAGGGTGTCCTCATTACCCAAAGAATGGTTTATTGCAAATCTAATGGTCGGCAACTAAATTTCCAAGGGTAAAATGCACTCTTCACCATAAACTAGTTTGAATGGCGTGTGGCCAGTGGCTCGCTTAAACGTGGTATTATATGCCCATACTGCCACATACAACTTCTTATCCCAATCTCGTTTCTTTTCAGATACGACTTTTGATAGGATACCCACAAGCTGCTTGTTGGTACTTTCAACCTGCCCATTCGCCTGCGGATTATAAGGAGTCGTTTTGTTGTGCTTGATCTGCCAAGCCTCTATCAAGATTTTGATCACCTTATTCAGGAAATGGGTTCCACGGTCCGACACCAATTCCTTCGGTGGACCAAAACGACATATTATCTGCTCTAAAAGGAAACTAGCAGTTTCTTTAGCATCATCTTTCCTTGTTGCACGTGCTTCTGACCACTTTGTGAAGTGGTCAGTTGCTACAATAATATACCTCTTTTGCACAGTCGACGATGGAGCAATAGGATCCACAAAGTCTATTCCCCACTTCTCAAATGGAAGTATCGCCATAATAAGGGTGAGTGGTCTTTTCCTATTCTCTCGACTATCATGTCGTTGATAAATATTGCATCTCTTAACATACGCAAATGCATCCTGGAAGATGGCAGGCCACCAGTATCCTGCTCTTAAAGCCTTTTGTGCTGTAAGCCGTCCAGCAAAATAGCCTCCGCAAGCAGAATCATGGCACTCTTCCAAAATGAATGGCACCTTGTCAGGCATCACACATCGGCGATAGATGTCATCAACCCCTTGCCGATATAATGTACTTGCGATCAAGGCAAACTTTACTGCCTGCTACTTAATTTTCCTTCTCTCAGCTTTAGATAATTCGGATCCAGCCTCTCCCGTCGATAAATAATGCGTTATTGCAGCATACCAGGAGGGAATAGATGCCGTATCTATTTTAAATAACAACTCCATGTCACTACCTTCAGCCACATATTCTTTCGGCTCCCCAAAGTCCACAAGACATTCCACAATGCCCTATAACCTTGGTGGCTTACTCCTGATTTCATAATCAAACTCCTGCAAAGTGATTAACCACTTCGCTAGACGATCAGGCGGCTGCAGCTTATTCATCAATAATCGAAGCCCCTCCGCCTTCGTATAAAGCATGACTTTCTCATAGAGAATATAATGCCTGAATTTCTTGGTCCCAAAGACCATCGCCAGACACAACTTCTCCATGTAGGTATAATTGATTTCGGATACCCCCAGCTTCCGGCTAGTAAAAGCAATCGTGTGGTACCACTTTTCTTCCCAAATTTGGGCTAAATAGCAGCTGATACTATGCATGGTGGTTGCTGAAAATATATAGAACACCTCACCTCTTTTAGGTGCTTTTAAAATGGGAGCTTTTACTAGCTTCTATTTCACATCCTCGAATGCTACCCTACAAGGGTCACCCCATACAAACAAATAGCTAAAGGACAATAGATTTGTAAGCGGCAATGTTCTTTCTGCCAAGGCATTTATAAATCTGCGGTAATAACCAACCGAAGACAAAAAGCTATGAACTTCTTTCGGAGTGCATGGTGGACCCATGGCAACTATAACTTTGACCTTCTCGGGGTCTATCGCAATTCCTACCGAACTGACCACATGACCCAACAAGAGCCCAAAAGGTACACCGAAAACACGCTTCCCTGGGTTTAGAGCGATACAAAATTGTCTACAGCGCTCAAAGCATTTTCTTAAAATGATCAACTGCCTTTCTCTCACGGTGGCGGCCCCTAAGTCATCAATAAACACCTTCAACTCTTCAGGGGATATGTCACCGAATGTCTTATCTGTTGTTCGTTGCCACGAACCAGGCACATTGCATAAACCAAAGGCCATCACATGGTACGCAAAAGTACCAAAGACAGTAATAAAAGTTGTTTTCAACTTGTCCTCTTCTGCAATTGCCATCTGGTTATATCCTGCAAAGCAATCCATAAACGAATATATCTCCCTACCCGCTAATTGATCCAAAATCTGGTCAATAAATGGCAACGGGTAGTAGTCCTTAACTGTCTGCTTATTCAGCTCCCTAAAGTCCACCCATAATTGGATTTGATTATTTTTCTTCTTTCTGATCACAACTGGCGAACATCATTCCGTGTGTTGCACAGGAAAAATCAAACCCACTTTCTGAAGCTTCTGTAACTCTTCAAACAGCCCGTCCCTCAGTTCGAAAGGCATACGCCTTACTTTCTGTCGTACAGGACGACTGCCCTCTTTCAAGGAATTGTATGAACGGCAAGATTAGGAGGAATGCCTCTCAGCTCATCATAACTCCAGGCAAAGATATCGCGGAATTCTTGAATCAAGGACACATAGTCCTCCCTTTCTGCTGTGCTGAGCATAGAACCTAATTTGATTGGTCGCGACTCATCAGGCGTACCAAGGTCTAGCTCGATAATATCTGCATCTCTTATATGATCTTGGGCCTCTATTGGCTTGTTCAAAGTGATCTAATAGATGTCTTCCATGGTGGATCCCTCTTTGGACTCATCACTCGATGATGTCTCACTGGCAGATAAATCTTCTAATGTCTCCAATTCTGTAGAAGATAGAGGAGCTCTCTCACTCTGCGGGGACTCAGGATAGGCATCAATCACCACGCGCTAAGTACCTCTATTGAATATCAGCCGACCGGTGGGTATATCCACTTGGCAGTCCGCTTGCAAGATCCAAGGTCGTCCAAGTAATACTTGGTAACTTGGACGCCCTGCAAAACGAATTACCCTAAAGTCCAACAGGCATTCTACATTTGCAATAGTGACATGGACCTTAGTAATGCAGCCTTCCGGCTGCCCCAAACTATCATCTGTCATTCTGAGAATTGTGGAGGTATCTTTCTGGATCGCAAGACCCAACCTTTCCATCGGTTCAAAACTCATAATGTTAACAGATGATCCCGTGTCGACAATGGCATAATCTACTAATATCCCATCGACATAGGCTGCAACCCTTGGGCAATGCTTCTCAACATGCTCGAGCCAGTCATCACGAACTCGTGCAATATCTAAAGGTTCTACGATATACCCGGTACGCAGGATCTTTCTAAATTCCTTGCGTACTCCTGGGGAAAGCTTAATAAACTGCAAAAGATTCACATCCGGCTTGACTTTGCAAAGAGAGCTCGCCAAATCGAATTCATGATAGTTCGATAGAGTTCGCTTTTCACGCCAAACCATCCGCTCTTTAGGTCACGCTGAACTGGCTTTATTGCCTCTTTTTTAACTTTCACCTTCTTCCTCGATGGTTCCTTATCCTTCTTAACATCGGCTTTACTCTCCACGGGCCTCAGAGGTCCCCCTTCCATGGCAGGATCCAGAACTTGCGTTCCTTTGTCGCCTGTTTAGGGTTTCCGTCGACAGGCTTATCCTTGTCGGCCTCTCTACTCTTTTGACCTCTTGTAAGGACAGCTCGCAGGTTAGAGGTTTCAGCGTCATTAACGCGCACAGCCTCAATCAAACTAACCCCACTACCACTAGGCAGCTCCTCCACTGTAGTCTTTGGTCGTTGGAGTATTTGTTTAGGTCCATCTTCTCGCTGGGAATCATTTCCTTGTGCACGATGATTAACAGGCCCTGGTTGCCGATTACCTCGCTGGAGGGAACTAATCTTACTCCAGCAAGTGGCTGCTAAATGGTTGGATTTTCCACAGATGTCACACTTAACATTTGGGTAATTTCTTGGATAGTGTTTCCCACCACACCATTTGCAACTAGACCTCGAAGGTGCACCCTCATCTGGGTATCTACTTCCTATCAAATTTTGTTGTTTTTTAAGAAAGTTGACATCAACGGCTATTTGTCGATACTGCTCCGTAATCATGTCGGTATAATGCTTCATCATGTCCTTAACCTCGCCAAGAACATTGGAAGCGCTCGACTCGTAGCCTTGATTATTACCATGTCGTTCCATTGGCCTAACAATTCGATTAGGCACTGGTTGTTGAGCCACATGCATGTATTAGAATTGACTGCCTGGCCTCCCCCATTTGGAGCCATTTGACTACCCGTAGGCATCAACATGCTAGGGGGAGCTGGTAATAAAGGCACATTCTGCATCATGTTCCCTCTCCCATTAGGATTAGCCATCGCTATCCATTGGCCACTACTGCCATTGGCTGTCGCCATATTGTTTCCCAATGCTAGACCCATATTCGAATTGCCTCGAGAAGCATAGGCTACTTGTAATCGGGATTCCACTTCTTGTGCTCTTGTAATGGTAGTATCTATATCCCCCAAGGGGACACTACTCAACTGCAATTGGATGTGAAAGTCCAAACCATGTAGGAAATATTGCAATTGGGCAGCTACGGGGATAGGAATAGAGGTGTCCAACTTACGAAAAACCTCTTTTATTTTCTTCGCATAAGCACGAATATCCTCATGTGGTTCTTGGCGGGTCACGTTGAGTACACGCAACCAATATTGCCCACCCCTTTCAGGGGCAAACTCCCTTCGAAAAGCGCCATAAAATGAATCAATATTCAATATGGTTTCGGCCTCTAAACCATGATACCATATGGCAGCTCTTCCTTTGAGAGTCATGTTGAAGAACATCATTAAATGTCCTTCTTCTTGGATGCGACAGTTAAACATCAGCTTTTGAAACTCCCTAATGTGGAGTTCCGCATCTTCCTCAACTAGCCCATTAAAAATGGGTAGCGGGTAACCTAAAGCCGGCAAATCCGTCGTTCCTGCAGGAATTGCAATAGGCTGCGCCATGACGAGAATGGGATTTGCACTAGGAATAGGGGACGGTGGGGTTGCACCTCCCGCACTTGATGTAGACTAGCTTATGGAAGGAAGGGGAGCACTAGAGCTTCCACCTTCTCCTAACTTACTGCTTATGGCACCAAGACCACTAGATCCACTCCCTCATAAGGGTTCAGCACCGCTATACTTAGGGGAATATCTCCTAAAAATTTCAGCACGTCGCCTAGCTCTTTCGTCTCTTTCTTGCTTTTGGATTTCTGCTAGACGATGCTTATCGATAACTAACGGATCAATCTCAGTATCCTTTGGCATAAACTACTAATTGGTCCCTAGACAACCAGGATTCGAGGACCGCCACTTCTTAGCGGCTCCCGGCAGACGCACCACTGATGGGACCTAAAACGGGCCGGCACTGGCTCATGGACTAGCGGAACCTCTATCATGTGCTCAACAACCCCACGGCCTCACGGCCAGGAGCGTGGATGACACCTATATCATCTTCCTAAACATCTTGTGTTTGTATCACGTCTCGTAGTCCAACTCTCTAACCCAACTAACACTCCTCAGAGGGAGTCCCAGCACATTGCCAAATAGCACGAAGCACAAACATAGGAGGTCCTCCCACGACTGAATGCCGCTACCTCACTGCGACTCTCCTACACCTTGGGGATTGGCCCCTCGATACGTCGCTAAACATATATAACATACGAACACAAACTCCTCTCTTTTATGATTCGCGTATTTCCAGAAGATATATATAATGCTTCCTCACTTTCTTTTCCCTTTAGGCCCAACGCCTAGCCTACAACTTGGACAACCTTACTCACTCAACGTTGGTCATATTCCTCTAAAAAGCAATTGCTATGCATCCAGGAGGTATTATCTGATACTTTTTAAATTTCATGCTTCATGCAAATTGTGAATGTCCACGTGCTCAAACAATTATGAAAATCAGCATTGGTGCACATGTGCAAAACATTTCTTTCAATGGATTTCTCTATCACTCGTATGTGGCGTTGCATGAACGTAGCACCGAGAAACCCTTGTGCTACTAGGTTCTTAATCTTTAAACATCGTCCAATCTATATGGTATGCATTAAAAAAACCAAAAACTTTCTATCATTTCATTCAACATTTACACACTTTTTATACACTCCACCCCCTCACCCGTTTAGGTTGTGCATGGTGCATAGGTTTAGGGTTCATTTTCCACATTTTTATTGCATAAAAAGCCATAAAACTCACTAAAACATAGAGGTAGGGCTGAACTGAGGCTAAACCTCATACTTCAGACCCCCATACATCCACAAACATGAATCTTATTTTTCCTTAATTTTCGGCACTCAAAATCCATTTTTCCCTTATTTTTACCAAATTTCTCCTATGTTTCTTGTATTTTTTGCAATATTAAATAACTAAAAATACAAAATGAGTTGTGGGCTGTGGCCCTTAGGTTCATTTGCAGCAAAAAGACAAGTTTAGTTGGTGTGTCTTATGATATTTTACATTGATATCTCAAAAACACCCAATTTCTCCATATTTTGCATATTTACGAATTTTTCACTACTAATTTCATCCACAACACTTATGATTTTCCGATTTTCTGAGCATAAACAGTTGAAAGACACATTTAAGACAACATTATAATGCATTATCATCTCATGGGAACAAGAATGCATCAAGCAAATTGCATAAAAACACCATTTTCCTTTATAAAAATGAGATTACCGTTCTTTTGCGGGTTGCGGGTTTTTATTTGCCATATCTCGGGACTGATTTCCAGCCACCATTACTGCTCATGACAGTCCACATTCAGCAATCTTCAATCTTCTTACACCATGGAACAACCCGGTCTTCATTGGGCAAGCATCCATCACCCATTCTTCTTCTTCCTCTTCACCACATGAACCTGCCTTTAGGGGGAGAGAGGGAGGAGAGAGAAAGACTGAAATCAGAATTCTTCATAGAGACCGCCATTGGAGGAGCGAAGCACGGCGATAGAGTCCACAGACAGAGGGGATTCAAGCCCCATGATCAATTGGGGGGTTGTTTGTAGCAGCCATGATGCCTCTCATCCATTCATGGCGCATTTTTCGGGCGTCATCTTCCTCCACGTTTTCTCCACATTTTTTCACTCATCTTTCATGCCACGATTTTGTTTGGCATAAAATGCTTCCAAGACCCCAAGGGTCACTTACTACTTGGCCCAACTCATGTCCACCTCTTTCAATCTTGACCAATTCTTGGCCATTTCCCCGTCCGAACTCGGAATTGAGCTCTGAAAAATGCTGGGCATCCGGCTTGGCATCCCGCATTGGCCAGTAACTCGTATCAACCTGCACAACTATCTGAAAAATTATGAAAAATCAACAAGTGCCGCTCGGGCGCCTTTAAAGCACTTTGGCGCTTAAAATCGTCCTAGATCGAGCCGCCGCCTTCGACGTTGAGTATTTTTTCCTTGATATTCATAATTTTTAGCTATTTTTAAGCACTTCTCGGCACCGAAATTCCACTCTCAGTAACCTAGTGTAAGTGTAACTAGACTGACTATCTCACTGACTAACTCTAGTTAGGTCACCGACTAGCTAAACTGACTTATTCAATGTAGTCACATGCAGACAGCTACACACTAGTTGTCACAGATGTCGGTCATACATAAAGACGGATAGACGGGAGAGCTTGACTTCTAACACTCCCCCTCAAGCTCAAGACAGCATCTGCACACCAAGTAGCTGTCTAAAACCACAAAACTTATCTTTACCTAGAGACTTGGTAAAGATATCTGCAACTTGCTCATCAGTCCTCACATGCATGAGATCAACCTTTCCTGCAAGAACCATCTCTCGAATGAAGTGGTAGTGTATCTCTATGTGTTTTGTCCTGGCATGGTAAACCGGATTCATGGCCAGGAGTACACTACTGAGATTGTCACATAACAGTGTCACTGGAGCATCAACCTGCATATCCAAGTCAGCCATAAGCTTGAGCAACCATGCAATCTCACATGCTGCCAATGCAGCTCCCCTGTACTCAGCCTCAGTACTGGATAAAGCAACCGTAGGTTGCTTCTTACTGCTCCAGCTGATCATGCCGCTACCAAAGCCAAATGCATAGCCACTCGTAGACCGTCTGTCAAATGAGCATCCTACCCAATCTGCATCTATGTATCCAATCAGTGTCAAGGGCTTATCTCTGACATAGAACAGCCCATAGTCTATAGTGGACTTAACATACCTCATGATGCGTCTAACTACATCCAAGTGTGGCTTCCTCGGCTTTTGCATAAACTGGCTTATCAGCCCTACAGCATAGCTCAAGTCAGGCCTAGTGATGGTTAAGTAAATCAGACTGCCAACCATCTGCCTGTACATAGTCACATCTTTAACTTCAGCCCAAGTGTTCATGTCTAGCTTTACATTCATATCCAGAGGTGTATCCAATTGTTTGCATTCAGCCATGCCATACTTCTTAAGCATTTCCATGGCATAGTACTTCTGCATCAGCCATAAACCATTTTCAGCTGGTACAACTTCAATACCCAAGAAATACTTCAGATCTCCTAGATCTTTCATGTCAAATTCAGATTTCAGCATCTTCATTGCATGCTGAATTCCCATGTCATCATCTCCAGTAATTATCAGGTCATCAACATATATGACCAGCACTATCAAGCCACTGTCAGTCTTCTTTGTGAACAGGTTGTGATCAACCTTGCCAACAACAAATCCAAGGCTCTGCAAGTAGCTACTGATCCTAGCATGCTAGGCTCTCGGAGCCTGCTTCAGCCCATACAGTGCCTTTTTCAGCCCGCACACATAATGCTTAAAATCAGGGTGCTCATACCCTTCCGGCTGAACCATATATACATCCTCTGCTAAATCACCGTTGAGGAATGCATTCTTAACATCCATCTACTGCAATTTCCAGCCTTTTGCAGTAGCCAAGGCAATTACTGTACGTATGGTTGCCATCTTTGCAACCGGGCTGAATGTTTCATCATAATCCAATCCATACTGTTGAGCATATCCTTTAGCAACCAGCCTGGCTTTGTATCTTTCCACACTGCCATCAGAATTACATTTGATTTTATAGACCCATTTGCAAGCAATGGTCTTTTTCCCATCAGGTAGTGGCATCAGATCCCAAGTCTGATTTTCAGCCAAGGCATTCATCTCTTCGTCCATAGCATTGCACCAATTTTCATCCTTTACTGCTTCAGCATAAGTACTTGGTTCTTTGATCTCCATCACTTTTGTCATGTAAGCATAGTGCTTTGCAGCGTAACCAGTGTACGTAAACCTATCAACAGGTCTCCTGATCCTCTCTGATCTCCTGAGTTGTGGCTCACTCTGAGCTTGCCTCTCATGAGGCGGCACATAACGGCTCTGCCTAGCACCTGGCGTCATAACAGACGGAATCCCCAGTTCGCTGTCTAAGCTGTCACTGCTCGATGACTCATAGCCTGTTGTAAGTAGTCCTCACATCCTCAAAAACCTTTTCTTTTCCTTTTCCCTTGTGATTTCTCCCCCTCACTGACATATCAGTGTCAGTGGATGTAGAATTACGGTTCCGTAAGCGTCCTGACCAAGGACTCACTGCGGAAGATACATCTGTTGTCTGACCACTCATAGAAGTACTCTCTGCAGGAGCATTTTTAGCATGATTCATACTAGGTGCTCCATCAGTAGGCATCACAACCGGATTCCCATACCACGATGCTAACTCATCAAAGACTACATCTCTGTTGATGAGTGTCTCATGCGTAGAAGGTATATAACACTTGTATGCTTTCCGTTCCTGAGCATATCCCAAAAATACACTCTTCACTGCCTTAGGATCCAATTTCTTCCTCTTCTCATCTAGTATATGCACATACACAATACATCCAAAGACTTTCAAGTGCCTGATGTCAGGTCTATGACCATACAGTTTCTCATAAGGGGTGACTGCATGTATTCCTGCTATAGGAGTGTGATTCAGCACATAAACTGCAGTCATTACTGCTTCAGCCCAATAGGCATTAGGCAAACACTTCTCATTTAGCGTAGCTCTTGCTGACTCCTTTAAGACTCTGTTCTTTCGTTCTGCAACACCGTTCTACTGCGGTATATAGCTACATGTGAGCTGCCTTCTGATCCCATACTTGGCCCATACTTGGCAAGATATCTGTCAAATTCTTTGGATACATATTCACCTCCTCCATCTGATCTCAAGCATGATATGTAGCAGCCAAGTTCATTTTCAACATGTTTTTTAAAATCTCTAAAGACTTCAAACACCTCATCTTTATGCTTCAAAACGTACAGCCAAGTGTACCTGGCTGAAATCATCAATAAATGAGACATAGTACCGTGCACCTCCAAAAGATGCATTATGCGACGGTCCCCAGACATCAGAGTGCACCAACTGCAAAGGCCTAGTGTCGTTTTGTACATGTCTCATGAAAGGAAATCGTGCCTGCTTCCCAAACTGACATGCAGGACACACATGCCCAAAGTCATTATACTTGAATTTTGGCAATCCAAGTACGACTGCCTTCTGCTGCATGGATTTCAGCTTCTGTACATTTACATGTCCAATTCTCTTGTGTCAAATCTCTACATCTCTGATGGCACTCTCATCATGATCAAACATAGCTGCTTTAAGTTCAGGAATGATCGCTTCCAAAGTAAACATCCTGCCATCCCTTCTGCCCTTGGCAATTAGCTTGCAGCCATTTCCATACTCCTCAATGAAGCATCCATTCTTGTTAAACCTCACTTGCAAATTCTGTTCTGCCATTTGACCCACAGACAACAAATTCTTCGTTATGGTCGGTACATGTAAGACATCATGCAGGTCTTTCTGCTTGCCATCAGGCATCATCAATGGAACAATCCCTTTATGCTTTATGTCATGTTGGGTGTCATCCCCAGTACATACATGACCATGTGTACCTGCAACCATCTCATCAAACCACTCTCCATGCGGAGTCATGTGGTTTGTCACACCAGAGTCAATGTACCACCTGTCATCTCTATTCTGCCTTGACGCAGTCTTGGACACATGCTCTACATGGCAAAGAGTCTATCAACCTGATCATCCTGACCACCACTAGAGGATGCATAATGCCCATGCTGTTTCCCTTTTGCCTTCATGTCATTCTGCTTTTTGTAGCATTCCTTCGCTATGTGCCCATACCTGCCACAATAATGGCAATCTTTGTCCCTGTTGGACTGATCAGAAGACTGCCAAGATCCAGATCTACCTCCTCTTCCTCGAGGTGATCTCCCCCTGCCTCTAAAGCCACCAGATCCTCGTTGGCCTTGTGTATTGGCACCATGCCAATTTCCCTACTGCTGCTGCTGTCCATAGGCATTACAAGTGTCGCCACGACCTCGATATGAAGCACGGCCTCTGCTTCCTCTGCCACGCTGGCTAGAGTATAACACAGTGTCTGTGCTCTGAGAGGCACTGGAACCTATATTTAGGCCAAGTTTGACCTCCTCATGCAGCAACAATGCAACAGTCCTTCCCAGTCAAGGGGTCTGCTCTAACTGAGATGGAAGTGTCAAATGCTTTGTATTCTTTCCCTAAACCATTCAATGCAACAGCAATCATATCATCTTCTGATACCCTTGAACCAATGGTAGCTAACTGACCAGCTATGGTCTTGATCTCCGTGGTATACACCTACATGCTCTTGCCATTTCTAGACATATTATTGAACTGTTGTTTCAACTAGATCTTCCGTGCATGTGTCATGGTTTCATGATTTCTCATCAATATATCCCAAGCATCCTTCGGAGACTCACAGCCAGTGATTTGAATAGCCATAGCATTGGATATATATAGTGAAAACCAATGTAGTACCTTACATGCTCTTTCAGTCCATAACCTGTGAGCTCTCTTCTGTTCATTTGTTGCATTTGCTTCAGGCAATTCAGGAGCTGCTTCATCTCCTGTGCATAAGTCCCAATATCCTCTGCCAACCAGAAAATTTTTCATTCTGAATTTCCATAATGCAAAGTTTTTGTTGTCTAGCTTTTCTCCAACTATTTGTGTGATATTATCAGTCCCATGTGCATTAGCCATGATGCAACAGACTGTATGTCAAATGCCTGACTCCATGCAAGTCAATAAGTCCGACTGACTAAGTTCAGGACTAAGTTCAGTCCACTACAGTTGATGACAGTTTTCTGCAATTAATTGCAGTAAAAAACCAGTAAATTTCAGCCCAGTATCAGCCCAAAACAGTCCACAATCAAGTTGTCCAGCTCGTAGAAATAACTATCAATATATATGCCCTGTACTTGCTTCAGATTGAACTCCTGCAAATCCACTGCTAGGGTCCAAAAACATGCAGTCTAAACATGTAAACTGTGATTAAGAGCAACACTTTCAATGCCAAAAACAACATGCACACATGTCATATATGTCCCAAGTCTTCTTAGATGACTGCAAGTACATATATCACTCCAGACATGAGCATAGAAGCACGAAACAATGCATAATTAGCAAGTACAAGTGTCAACAGTATTGTTTGTAGGTTGCAGTCAACCAAAAACCAGCATAACCAACTTCAAACCACTTTAAAGTGTCTTCAAACCAAACCATACATTTGCTCCATTATGACAAGCTCAATGCATGACTATGTAGTGACCATAGACTGTCTGTCTCTAATGAGCAAAGTCATGCATTACTTCTGCAATTTGTATTCAGCCAAAAAGACGAGATTGTATTTGCTTCAGCTCCAAAAATTTTAGCATTCAGTAGCACTTAATGTTTTTCTCAACGCATGAACATTCTGACATACATATGTCAGTACATACATCTCATAGATGTCACCAAATGTCACACTATGCTTCAGTAAAGAACAAATGCTTGCTGTCCATGTTAAATGACAGTTTTCAGACTGTCTAAAATGCTCCACATCTGAGTATTTCAGTTACCAAAATCAGCTTGCAATGGATCACAACAGGTACATATGACCTCCAGCATATACCTATGCTCCAAGAGTGCTTCTGGGCTTGTCAAAGAGCTTCCAAAGCTCTTCAATGTGTTGTATATACCATGTATGCTGTGTATACAGTAGTGCTAGCCTTTTTTTCAGATCTGCCCACTCTGATCTCAGCTCATGTCAAAGCTCAAAGCCAAGCATTTGCTTCTTGCAATCTCAAAGCACTTCATACATGACATAACTAAGCATTTGATGGCCAAAGACACTAGCATTTGATGAAGTGCAGCCCAACAAATGATGACAGCAAATAGGCACAGTTCACGCTGCCTGCAAACCTGAATTTCAGCACACTTCTGAAGATGATGATGATTGTAGTGAGTGATACACACTCTGATGTGGTCTTCTTGGCCTCCTCAAGGCTCCCAACAAGGCACAAGCACTGATATTCATCCTGGAGTATGCAATGAACAAATGCTCACCTGCAGCCCACAATGGCAGCTTGTTTTATGCAAGGAAAAAACTAAGTCAGGTCCTCTTCACTTCCTCCAGCTTCACGGAGTCCACCAAGTCCCGCTCTGATACCATGTTGAAAGAGGGGAGAGAGAGATAGGGATAGAGCTAACAAAGAACCATCGGGTTCTTCTTCTTCTCTTTCATTTATTCAACACTAGAGTCATACTCACACTACAAAGAGTAACCTAGTGTAAGTGTAACTAGACTGACTAACTCACTGACTAACTCTAGTCAGGTCACCGACTAGCTAAACCGACTTATTCAATGTAGTCACATGCAGACAGCTACACACTAGCTGTCACAGATGTCGGTCATACATAAAGACGGACAGACAGGAGAGCTTGACTTCTAACAAATGGACCACCATGGTAGGCCATCCAAGGATATCATAGCGAACCTCAAAACTAGCATGGGAAGCTTTGCAAGGCATAGTGGCATACAATCAGGAACAACAAGCCAGAATCTTGCAATAGAACATAGAAATGCGCAAGATTCAACAAGTGCTAGACCTAGTAAGCAGAAATAGGATAGGACTTGATGCAAAAAGGAAAAAACGCTGGAAGGCGATCTCACATTGAGCGAGCTTCTTATGAAATGACTACTAGACAACTCATCAGCAGAGTAGAGCGCTACTATTATGGCAACCTCGTTGCTTGCATGACTAGGAGTTAACCAAGGCTCTAAGAGCCAATCAAGAATCCTTGTTGTGGCTAAGAAACTAGACAAGTACCAGTCGAACGATGACCCATATAGCTTCGTAGAGCAATTTGAGCAAGTTTGTGAGGCCAACGGCCTCACCGATCTTACTTTGTGCTCACAAGCTTTTCATCTATCCTGAGGAGATAAGGATAGAACCTGATACACTAGTCTGGATGCTATTGAGAGCAGATTGAATTCAACAACCTCAAGAGTATCTTTATTAAGAGATTCTCTGAGCCTGGGTACTCTGATAACCTTCTGATGTAGCTAATGAAAGCTAAGAAAAACGACGAGGATATCAGAGACTACGTCACCCACATGCGGAGTCTCTTCAAGAGGATCCCAACTGGTGAGCAACCTACCAAAAGAGCGATCTCCATAGTCTTTATCAATGGGATACAAAGTGAGAAACTCTACATGTCCTTAGTAGGCAATTTAAGCTTGCAGTGAGATGCACTAGCTAGGGTCTTTGATGAGGCAATCAGAGTAGACAACCAACTTAAAGAGAGAAGCTCCAAGAGCTCGACCAGAGAGGAGACAAATGCTAGAAACTCTGAGACAGTTTCAACGTCAAGTGAGCAAAGCACTGGGTGATCGCGTGTATTGAAATTACCTACAAGAAATTATCATTTTTGATGGGTGCACGTCTTATTATTAAAGGCGTGGTGCTAATATTTATTTAGACACACTTATTTATTGAAGTGTTTGATAAATATTTATTATTTTGTATGTGCATGGGTGTACGATTTAAATATTGCATTATTGGACATTGTATTTGGGCACAGCCTAGCTCTTGGGCAGCCCAATGGCTTTATTCTTTATTTGGACAAAAGCAAACACAAAAGCTAAAGCATGTTTATTGTAAAATTGGGCTATTTTTTAGCTTTGAGATGAAGAAATTTATAAATACATGCCTTGCGAAGCGCTCACACAAGGCATGGGGGGAGATTGTACCCAATTTGTCTTTTTTCTTCATGTCGTGCAAGTCTATCTTCTTGCTTTTTGAGCTTTAGTAGAGATCTTTTGTTCTTGGGGATCTTCCGGCTCTCGCTACGTATGCGTACAACATCTGATTTGTGCATCAGTGGTATCAAAGCAAAGCTGAGATCAAGGGCTTCCAATCGCTTACCATCTCACACAAAGATGGAGCTCTTGGAATGAACGGGCTCTATAGTCAGTCTCGTGACGATCTGTCAATACTCGCGTGTTCTTGGCAGTGAAGAACCCCCTACTGTGCCATCAAATCATGAAAACGGCGGAGGACCACTTCCCAAGCTCCTTTGCAAGTCATTTCATACTCGGAGAAGCAGATAAGAAATTATCATTAACTTTTAGCTTATAAGCTTAATAAAGCTTAATAAAAGCTTAAGCCCCAAAATTTAGTCGTTTGCGACGGCAAGACGTCCTCATTGGTGATGATCGCGACCAGTATATGCCGCCGTCCTGATCGTCAAGTTAAATTCTAATAATATTTTCTCAAGCTTAAGGATTTAAATATTTCTAAAGCTTCAAAATTCAATCTAAATTCCTCCTTAGCGGGCATTCATACCAAGCTTATCCTGAACTACCATTGAAAGCCTTAGCAAGCCCCTGTTCGTGCATGCACTCTGACAGAGACAGTTTCCAGCAAGCAAACTGATACACATAGTTTTTTTTTTTTTTTTTGCTTGGAAGAAGGATTTTATCAATTACCGTACCCGCAAAAATAAGAAAGATTGCAAAAAAAGTCATTTTAAAAAAAGAGAAGCAAGCCTTGTAAACCCAACTTTGAGCTACGCTTATCCCACTAATAAGATTTCGAGTGTGTGAGGTTGTTTGAAATTTTGTAGGATGACCGATCAAAATATGGAAGATTTTATGGCCAAAGGTGATTTACCAAAACCAATGGTGGAGATAAAATTGGACCTAATTATGATGCAGCTTTAAGAGAAATGAAGAGCACGTCAAACTTTGTAAGCTCAACTAGCCACTCTTCAATGATCTATTGTTGATCAAGATGGACCACAACCCAAAGATGTTATACGATGTATGATTGATGCGACACTCGAAGCACAATCTATCAAGAAAGAAGCCAAGATAAGTAAAAGAAATTTCAAATTCCGTACTTTTAATGGGCCACATGATGGAAAGACTGTTCTCACGCTTATCAAACAATTTGATGATTATTTCCATGAAGAACAGTATGCCGAAAAGGACAAACTCAAGTGTGTCACTAACCATTTAGTGGACAAAGCATCACTATGGTGGACTGCTGTCCGCAAAAGTATTGATTGTCCTACTACTTGGGAGGCTTTTCAAAATAATTTTTTGCAGAATTTTCTTCCACCTCAATTTCACAAAAAAGCAATCAAACAATGGGATCTTCTGCAACAAAGAGATCGTGAGCCTATTTCACAATATATGAGCATTTTTGGAATGCCTTATTGCAACTACGAATGCTCAAAGATGTACCTCTTTTATGCGGAGGTGAACATGTTCAAGCCAACCACTCTCAAGGATGTGATTTCTTTGGCCCATGATGCTGAAGACAAAATTTGAGGACGAGAGAAGCGACCACAACAATTCCCAACTAACGGTAACTTCACTACAAAGTAATTCAATTCTAACTTTCAAATATTCATTCAAAATCGCTTTGTTCCATCTTGTTTCCATAAATCCTGGATACGACCCCTTGCTTTACCATTAAATACAAATCCAAATCCTAAGCCATCTTTCCAGCCAAATCCCAACATACCTAAACTTCCAGCTAGTACCAATAATGTTCCAATGCCAAACCTATAGTCTGCTACAAGTGCCATCAACCTGGACATCTAGCGGTGAATTATCAATCCAAAAATCCAATTATTCACATCAACTACTTGGGAGTGACCGAAGATGAAGGCCATGAAGAAATGCCTGATTTCATGGAAGACGAAGATGATATCGGTACTACTTCAAATACTTTACCAGGTATGCCAAATCCTTATTCTTTATTAACAATGAAATATCTTGTGCATGGTAAAGAAAAGTTTTTTTACATGATGACGGGAGCACACACGATTTTATTTCTGCAAAATTGGTCAAAGAATTGAATCTACATACTGTTTCAACTCATTATCGCATCAAGGCTGCACTTTTAGGTACTAGATACAATGGAACACAATAAATTCATGACTTAGAAATTAAAATTGGCAATTATGGTGAGCGCAAAAATTTCTTAGTTATGCCTTTGCAATCTAGTGACATTATCTTAGGAATGCCTTGGCGTCATAAATTGTAACGTGTCCCCCTGTCCACTTGTAGGATATGTCTTAGCAGCCCATCGGGAACAGAGTCTAGAAAGTGTTGCCCGCCACTCACAAGGAATGTCACGGGGTTTGCGATCTAGGTCTTCCCGAGTTTGCACAAAGCGAAAGCATTCCGGTCGTTCCCACTTAGGACCGACCTGAATCAGGGTTTTCCTAATGGTCAAGTTTCTAGGAGGTAGCTACCGTCGAGTCCCCCAGACGAACCACTTGTTGTAGAACATCAGGGTCGAAGCCGATTTATACTACACTTGGTTCAAGGAGAATGGGAAACGAGAGGGATGCAAAGCTCGACCTCTTTGCCCATAAGACATAGTCCCATTCCGTTCCCCTAAAACAGCATAAATCGGGACTCTAGCTCTATAGATTCTAGGTCATTGTTACCTCGCTGTCAATTTCCTTTGAGAAAAGTTCCCGGTCAACCAGGACCACCCTTCCATAAGACAGACCCAGAGTAAACGTCCACTGCACTTTTCTTGGGTTGCTATAGTTATCTAATTACCTACCACATTTAGTTTGGCAAGCAAAAATAGCTTCCTTAATTTACCAATTTTAATCACTAGTTCCTTCACGTAACTTAAGCAGCAGTGACAGAGAAAAACAATGTCAACCAAGTTCATTTTCAACATTTGATCTTTGTTTATCAGTATTTAGAATACATCAAATAAACTTGCCCGAAGGCTATCCCAGCAATCCTCAGGGATCGCTATTCCAAGTTCCACCCGTTGACTAGTATGTGGGCCTCGAGATCCCATCTCAAGTCACGTCGGCCTCGTATGTAGGATCGGGAGGCAAGGGATTTATGGCCAGAGCCTCCCTTGGAACACAAGCGTCCTCCTGCTCCAAGTAGCACCCACGGAGAGACCTCTCTCGGCGGGTTCGGTCCACGTACCCAGCACAGCTATCAACCCCCTTAGATAGGGTCAGGTAGACACTCGGATGTAACTGATTCTGCCTCTTCCTCCAAGCTTTTAACCTGAAGCATTAGTTATTTTTCCTGAATTAGTTCCTTGAGCAAAGAAGTACAAACAGTGCACCTAAGTGTACAATCATGAGCATTCCAGTGGTCATTTGTACGGCCAACTACTAAGGTGTGATTCCTTCTCCCTGAATGCTTCCAGCATTCGATCCTAGATCAATCGTGACTTGGCAAGATCCCAAGGGTTTTGTAAGCTGAATTGCTTGTTTACCTTTTTCTCCTTGGGTTAGGGTTTATACCCTGTTGACCCAAATTGTTTCTACCTTAGGTTTTCTTAAATTATAAACAATAAATCCTAGGCAACCTCGTCACCCTAACTTGGCTGGTCAATTGCTTTCTTGGCAATTCATTACTACTTTGGCTTGACAAATCCGTCTTCAAGGAAGAGTGTTGAAACAAGACAACTACTCAATTTGTATGAAACTTAACTTGCAATTAAAACTCGCCAAACTTGGTCTAAGGAGTAGCAATACTATTTTGTGATTTAGACACAAAAACATATGACGTTACCGCTTGTTGCACGAGATAGGTGTCAGCACCTAACTTGCGGGATTATTTTTCTCTTCACACGGTATTCCTTGATCAAGAATACCTTTGATCAAGATGTAGGGCTTGGGAGTCCTATTAACCCAATCCAAAACCCTAACCCTACTAGGCTTGATAAACGTTTTGGCCTTAGGGTTCCTAAATTTTTTGCAGAGGTCTAGTATTTTGTCAACTAACCCTTAGGTTGAGAACCCTAGATCATTCTTGCACGGGCGATTAGACAATCCCAACATTTCCAGAATGTGGGTAGGACCTTTAGGATCAGAAATATTAAATCGGCATCCTAAGTGCGATACTAGGCAGAATTTTAACATAACTTAACCCTACCTAGCACATTGAGGTGGCCATCATATGCTAACTAATCATACCTATATGAATTTCATGTAGGCTACTCATTTACACACGAATTACTTAGTTAATCTAACCAACCCATGACTAAAGATGATCTTCCCCTTAAAGATACATAACTAATCTAACCAACACATGACTAAAGATGATCTAACCAACCGAATTACTTAGTTAATCTAACCAACCCATGACTAAAGATTATCTTCCCCTTAAAGATACAAATACTTTTCTTCTAAACTTGCAAATAATTTCCCTAAAAGATGTAAGTAACTGCAAGATGAGTGAGATGTATCATTCCATGCAATTTTAAGACCATAGACCTTTTGCCTTTATGCAACTATAGGATCTATAGTGATCTTTCCTTTCCTTGCCCTATGCAATGTTGATTGACATTCATAGCTATTCTTATAAACCCTACGTTGATGCATCGAATTCAAGCTCTATTATTTTAATGAAGATGCGTCCTTTCCCAAATTCAAACTTTAATAAAAGAACTCCATGCATGGATGCACCATTCTTTCATGACCAGATACCAATGAATCCATCATTGATTTAATCCTTCCTTTAACACTTAACCCAACCTAGAATGTAACTATCATCGCATGCGATTTGCAAAGTACATATATTCTTTCCATGCATTGCAACTATTCGGGCATCATTTAATGGCCGTCTATGATTGTCTTATACACGAGTCACATCCAGGAATTTATTACATAAGTGCATTATGTGTTATGTGCTCTATCCTTTGCGATGCAACAAGGACGCGGTCTTAGCATGATATCATCTTTTAAGTTATGCATCATACGTTTAGAATTGCAACTACCCTTGACCACGAAAGTGCAAGCAATTGCAAATACTCGACATGCAACTAAACTTTGTAGATCGAATGAGTATATAAATTTCCCAATGCATTTAATCTTCCCTACGAGAATTAAAACATGCTTAATGCATCCTTTCCATGTGGGGTTAATTTTTGGAACTTGGGCATTCAATATCGGGGTGTTGTCCACTCTTGTACTTTGGGTGGAAGCTCCCGCGTGCGCTCCTCTCGATTTTTTCTTAGGAGCCATTGACGTAGCAGATTTCGTCTCAGCAACTCTCCCTTGGTTCACTTATGCATTTCGAAGTCACTCTGTCCGAGATCTCTTCCGTGCACGACACAGGCCTTGGAAGACATGATTTTTAAAAAAAATCGGGGAGGCACAGGTGAACTGGGCCTAGGGAAGCTTCAATAAAAGCTTTCAACCTTCTGGAAGAAACAGGGGGATGACATGGGATGGAGAAGATGATGATGATGACGACGATGAAGATGACAATGATGATGATGATGATGATGATGATGATGATGATGATGATGATGATGATGACCATGACAGCGGCAGCTTGGCGACGGCAGGCAGAAGGCGGTGGGCAGCAGCACGATCAATCCCCCCTCTAGCTTGGGGAGGGGGGTTTCATATATAGGGTGAAGGTGGGGGGGGGAGATGGCCACACAAGTGGTAGGGTTCTTGCCCTCCTCCCCATGCTCCTCCACAACTCCAGCTCATACTCCCTCTCCCCGCCATGCAACAGTTGAAGGGGAGGGAGTTTTTTAAAAAATTTACAAATAATCCTTTATCCTTTTTCCCTTGAAGGGGTGTTCTTGAGGTGAACTACGGATTTTGAGCCACAACTTCCTATACATGACACGGGGCTAGTGTTTGTTAATGCACGCGGATGGAGCACTTAGCCCAAAGTTTTTTTGTATTGCGGGAGATTACTTTGAGTCACTTTTGCATGGGATCTAGGTCCTTTAATATTTTGCTATAGAAATATTACATTCTCTCCCCCTTAGAGGAATCGAGATGTCCTCATCTCAAGAAGATCTGGGGGTATTGTTGGTTGAGAGTACTTTCATCCATCCAAGTGGTATCCTCTTCGGGGTAATCTTTCCACTAGATGAGATATTCTCTCAAGGTCCTAGATCTCAAATGCCTCTCCCTAACATCTAAGATCCTGTTAGGCCGTAGCTCAAGGACTCCTTGGCTCGGCATTACAACTTGTTGATCATCAAGCACATGGCTAGGGTTAGGCACATACTTTTTCAATAGGCTGATATGGAATACATTATGAACTTTTAGGTTTTCAGGGAGTTGCAGTTTGTAAGCATTAGGCCCTAGGCACTTGAGAATCTTGTAGGGTCCATAATACCTTGGTCTTAGCTTTTTACATTCGCCCAAGGATAGGGAACTCTTCTTTGGATGTACGCAAATGAAGACCATATCACCTTCAACGAAGGATCTGTCTTGACGTTTCAAGTCTACGTAGGCCTTTTGTCTGTCCTTGGCAGCTTGGATGTCTTGTCTTATTGATTTGATTTGGTCATCCATGTCTTCCGGCATTTGCTTTGAAGCTTCAATCCTCAAGGTTGGATCCGAAAAACTCAAAGGACTATGACAATCGTGCCCATACAATGCTTGAAAAGGGGTCATCTGAATGCTTTATTGGTAAGAAGCATTGTAGGAAAACTCAACCAGTGGCAAATATTGAATCCACTTTCTGGGTTCGTGACAGCAGTGTACCCTAAGCATATCTTCAATGACTTGGCTGACTCATTTTGTTTGACCATCAGTTTGGGAATGATAAGCTGTACTGAAACAGAGTTGAGTACGCATTGCAGTCATAAAATAATCTGGAACACCAAGAATTTATTCCATGCTTCGCGACTTTGCAGCCCAATACCCATAAGTAAGTAAGGAAATGTTCTTATCGGCAACATTGCTCTACTTCCCCTCATTAAGTTTCCTTGTAAATATTAGATTCCGTTGGTTCGCTCTGATACCAACTATAACATCTCCCCCTGTCCACTTGTAGGACACGTCTTAGCAGCCCATCAGGAAGAGAGTCTAGAAAGTGCCGCCCGGCACTCACAAGGAATGTCACAGGGTTTGCAATCTAGGTCGTCCCAAGTCTACCATGAAGCGGAAGCATTCGGGCCATTCCCACTTACGACCGACCTAAATCAAGGTTTTCCTAATGGTCAAGTTCCTAGGAGGTAGCTAGCGTCGAGCCCCCATACGAACATCAGGGTCGAAGCGGATTTATACTGCACTTGGATCAAGGAGAATGGGAAACGAGAGGGATGCGAAGCTCGACCTCTCTGCCCATAAGACATAGTCCCATTTCGTTCCCCTAAAACAGCATAAATCGGGACTCTAGCTCTATAGATTCTAGGTCATTGTTACCTCGCTGTCAATTTTCGTTGAGAAAAGTTCCCGGCCAACCGGGACCACCCTTCCGTAGGACGGACCCAGAGTCACGTCCACCGCACTGTCCTCGGGTTGCTTTAGTTATCTAATTACCTACCATATTTAGTTTGGCAAGCAAAAACAACTTCCTTAATTAACCAATTTTAATCATTGGTTCCTTCACGTAACTTAAGCACTGACATAGAAAAACAATCTCAAGCAAGTTCCTTTTCAACATTTGATCTTTGTTTATCAGTCTTTGGAATTCATCAAATAAACCTACCCGAAGGCTATCCCAGCAATCCTAAGGGATCTCTATTCCAAGTTCCGCCCGTTGACTAGTATGCGGACCTCAAGATCCCATCTCGAGTCACGTCGGCCTCTTGTGCAAGATCCGGAGACAAGGGATTTACAGCCAGAGCCTCCCCTGGCACCTAAGCATCCTCCTGCTCCAAGTAGCACCCACAAAGAGACCTCTCACGGCGGGTTCAGTCCACATACCCGGCGTGGCTATCAACCCCCTTGGATAGGGTCAGGCAGACAGTCGGATGTAACTGATTCTGCCTCTTCCTCCAGGCTTTTAACCTAAAGCATTAATTATCTTTCTTGAATTAGTTCCTTGAGCAAAGAAGTACAAACAGTGCACCTAAGTGTACAATCACGAGCATTCCAGTGGTCGTTTGTATGGCCAACTGCTAAGGTGTGATTCCTTCTCCCTGAATGCTTCCAGCATTCGATCCTAGATCAATCGTGACTTGGCAAGATCCCAAGGGTTTTGTAAGCTGAATTGCTTGTTTACCTTTTTCTCCTTGGGTTAGGGTTTATACCCTGTTGACCCAAATTGTTTCTACCTTAGGTTTTCTTAAATTATAGACAATAAATCCTAGGCCATCTCGTCGCCCTAACTTGGCTGGTCAATTGCTTTCTTGGAAATTCATTACTACTCTGGCTTGACAAATCCGTCTTCAAGGAAGAGTGTTGAAACAAGACAACTACTCAATTTGTATGAAACTTAACTTGCAATTAAAACTCGCCAAACTTGGTCTAAGGAGTAGCAATACTATTTTGTGATTTAGACACAAAAACATATGACGTTACCGCTTGTTGCACGAGATAGGTGTCAGCACCTAACTTGCGGGACTATTTTTCTCTTCACACGGTATTCCTTGATCAAGAATACCTTTGATCAAGATGTAGGGCCTGGGAGTCCTATTAACCCAATCCAAAACCCTAACCCTACTAGGCTTGATAAACGTTTTGGCCCTAGGGTTCCTAAATTTTTTGCGGAGGTCTAGTATTTGGTCAACTGACCCTTAGGGTGATAACCCTAGATCATTCTTGCATGGGCGATTAGACAATCCTAACATTTTTAGAATATGGGTAGGACCTTTAGGATCAGAAATATTAAATCAGCATCCTAAGTGCGATACTAGGCAGAATTTTAACATAACTTAACCCTACCTAGCACATTGAGTATGCTAACTAATCATATCTTTATGAATTTCATGTAGGCTACTCATTTACACGTGAATTACTTAGTTAATCTAACCAACCCACGACTAAAGATGATCTTCCCTTTAAAGATACAAATACTTTTCTTCTAAACTTGCAAATACTTTCCCTAAAAGATGTAAGTAACTGCAAGATGAGTGAGATGTATCATTCCATGCAATTTCAAGACCATAGACCTTTTGCCTTTATGCAACTATAGGATCTATAATGATCTTTCCTTTCCTTGCCCTATGCGATGTTAATTGACATTCAGAGCTATTCTTATAAACCCTGTTGATGCATCGAATTCAAGCTCTAGTATTTTAATGAAGATGCGTCCTTTCCCAAATTCAAACTTTAATAAAAGAACTCCATGCATGGATGCACCATTCTTTCATGACCAGATACCAATGAATCCATCATTGATTTAATCCTTCCTTTAACACTTAACCCAACCTAGAATGTAACTATCATCGCATGCGATTTGCAAAGTACATATATTCTTTCCATGCATTGCAACTATTCGGACATGATTTAATGGCCGTCTATAATTGTCTTATACACGAGTCACAGCCAGGAATTTATTACATAAGTGCATTATGTGTTATGTGCTCTATCCTTTGCGATGCAACAAGGACGCGGTCTTAGCACGATATCATCTTTTAAGTTATGCATCATACGTTTAGAATTGCAACTACCCTTGACCACGGAAGTGCAAGCAATTGCAAATACTCGACATGCAACTAAACTTTGTAGATCGAATGAGTATATAAATTTCCCAATGCATTTAAACTTCCCTACGAGGATTAAAACATGCTTAATGCATCCTTTCCATGTGGGGTTAATTTTTGGAACCTGGACATTCAATATCGGGGCATTGTCCACTCTCATACTTTGGTGGAAGCTCCCGCGTACGCTCCTCTCGACTTTTGCTTTAGAGCCATTGATGCAGCAAATTTTGTCTCAACAACTCTCCCTTGGTTCACTTACGCGTTTCGAAGTCACTTTGTTCGAGATCTCCTCTTTCGCACAGGACACAGGCCTTGCAAGACATGGTTTTAAAAAAAATCAGGGAGGCACGTGTGAACTAGGCCTAGGGAAGCTTCCAACCTTCTGGAAGAAATAGGGGGATGATGTGGGATGGAGAAGATAATGAGGATGACGACGGTGAAGATGATGATGATGATGATGATGATGATGATGATGATGATGATGATGATGATGATGATGACGACGGTAGCGGCAGCGTGGCGGCGGCGGCAGGCAGAAGGTGGTGGGCAGCTCCTCAAGGCGGCAGCACGATCAATCCCCCCTCTAGCTTGGGGAGGGGGGGTTCATATATAGGGTGAAGGTGAGGGGTGGCCACACAAGTGGCAGGGTGCATGCCCTCCTCTTCATGCCCCTCCACAACTCCAGCTCATAGTTCCTCTCCCCAACATGCAACGGCTGAAGGGGAGGGAGTTTTTTACAAAAATTGCAAATAATCCTTTATCCCTTTTCCCTTGAAGGGGTGTTCCCGCGGTGAACTATAGATTTTGAGCCACGGCTTCCTATACATGACGTGGGGCTGGTGTTTGTTAATGCACCCGGATGAAGCACTTAGCCCAAAGTTTTTTTGTGTTGCAGGAGATTACTTTGAGTCGCTTTTGCACGGGATCTAGGTCCTTTAATATTTTGCTGTAGAAATATTACATAAATATAATCCCGATATAGATTATTCCACGTATTCAATGAAGATTCATTCTAACGGAAAACAAATCACATTACATGGTACACACACTTTAGATAATTTTCCATTGCTTAGTCACACACAGGCTAAACATGAATTAAGAAAAGGTAGCAAATTCTACTTAATATGGGTGAATCAAATTGAAGAAATCAGATGTATCCTAGACATGCACAATTTCTTTCACAATTTAAAGATTGTTTTGTTGCTAACTTACCACCTACACATTCTGAAGATCATAAAATAGACTTAATTCCAAGTTCTTGACCACCATGTAAAGTGGCTTATCGACATAATCAAATTGAACAGAAAGAAATTCAAACCCAAGTTGAAGATTTGTTAACCTGAGGACTCATTAGGCCCAGTAGTTCTCCTTTTGGTGAACCTGTCCTATTAGTTAAAAAGAAAAATAACACCTTTAGGATGTGCATTGATTATCGTGCACTAAACAAGATTACTGTCAAGAATAGATATCTGATCCCTAGGGTAGATGACCTCGTAGATAAACTATAAGGGGCCACAATATTTAGCAAGATAGATCTTAAATCTGGATGCTATCAAGTACGATTGGATACATCTAATATTTTCAAAACTGCATTTAGAACACAATTTGGACATTATGAATTCCTTGTTATGCCTTTTGGTCTAACTAATGCACCAGCCACATTCAGTCGTATGATGAATCGCATATTTTTGAAGAATCAGCATTGTGTAATTGTTTTCTTTGATGACATATTGGTTTTCAGTAAGGATGAGAATGAGCATTGTGAACATCTATCTTTGGTTTTCAAATTATTGAAAGAGAATTAATTATATGCTAATCTTGAAAAGAGCGAATTGTTCCAACCCACATTGAATACTTAGGACATATTGTTTCATCTGTCGGTATTAAAGTTGATCCTAAAAAGATAGAAGCAATTTTGAATTGGTCGATACCTAAAACTGTGCATGAATTACGTTCTTTCTTAGGTCTTGCTAGCTTTTACATAAAATTTGTGATAAATTTTTCATTGCTTGCATTGCCTTTGACAAAATTATTAAAGAACGGTATTGTGTATCATTGGTCTGATAATCAACAAAAGTCTTTTGATTTATTGAAACATGCCTTAACACATGCCCATATATTGCAACTATTTGATTTTAATAGACCATTCTTCCTAGTAATCACTGATGCTAGTGGATCTAGAATAGGAGCTATCCTTATGCAAGATTTACATCCCATAGCCTACTCTAGCTGCAAACTTAAAACATCTGAACTCAAGTATTCTACCTATGATAAGGAATTGCTAGCAGTAGTACAAGCTTTACGTCAATGGAAACACTATTTAATGGGATCTGAATTCATAATCAAAACTGACCAGCAAAGTATCAAACATCTCCTTAGTCAACCATAAATCTCTAACCGTCATATTAAATGGGCTGCTTTTATTCAAAGCTTTCACCCACTTATCCAATATCAACCCGAAAAAGAGAATGTTGTTGCCGATGCCTTGAGTAGTGTTGAGATGATGAGCTCAACACATGCGGATATTAATGATGGACCGCCTGGTTAGATGGGTCCACACGTCTACACTTAGCACATCGGTGGTCATTATGACTCTCACATGGCCACTGACTCATTACTTATTATATTCAGGTTGTTACACCTATTTACAGCTGGCATAGTTATAGCGCCAGTCGACTAGTGTAGTCGGTTATGCATTGTTTGACTTAGTAGGCCACTTTCCTTTATCTTGTATCTTATCTATACTTTGTGTACATTGTAAAGTGTGTGGAATAAGAAGAAGAAGAAACCAGCAAGAAAACGTTTTGGCCTCCATCTCTCTTCTTGTCTCTTGAGTGAGCTTCTCCTTATGCATTCTGTGTGTGTTCGACGCAGCATCTTGAGCAAGTCCCCCCACCACGTGATTCACGATATGATGGTATCAAAGCTGCACCACTGATTGAGGCTGGTTTTGAAGGCTAAAGCGAAGGAGAGGAGCCAAAGATTCGAGCAAGAAAGCAACGGGTAAGAAGCTCTTCCATTCTCTACTTCTTCTCTTGGACAGTGCCTGTGGAGGCACCGGAAGCAGGGCAGAGCAAAAATCTCATATTGCAGTGAGATTTGATGTGCGCGAAGAGCGCTGTGTATTCTGCAAATAAGCCCTTAAGGGATATTCTGTTGCTATTTTGGCCATCCGAGGTCATTCCAGGCCTCGTTTTAGACTCGCAAGGTATCCTGCAATTTCAGCTTTCTGCCGTATACAAGTGCACAGGTTACAAATTACAGATCTGTAAGCTCAAAGGTATTTACCAGCAAATAAACACAATGTTTATTTGCAAACTGGTTCAGATTGCATGTATTGTTGAGCAGACAGTGAAAAAGGCTGTGTGGTGTATTGTTATGCACTACAGGTCGAGGGTTGTAGAAGATTTTCTTGTTGTTTGGTATTAGTTTTGTGACAATGGCAGAGAACAGTGGAAACCCCATCATTGAGAAGATTGACAAGAACAACTACCCTTCATGGAAGTTCCGTGTCATGAACTTCCTTATTGGAAAAGGCCTCTACGAGTTGTTTCAGGTGAAGAAAAGGAGCCGGAGGTGAGTGATCCTCCAATTGCAGAAGAGACAAAGGCACGGAAGGAATGGAATGCAAAAGACAAAAAGGTCATGTATTGGCTATCTGTAGTAATTGACAATAATATGCTGGGAAATATTAGAAATGCAGAGAATTCATATGTAGCTTAGACCATACTTGAAAGTATGTTTTTCGTAAATACAAAGGCATGAAAGATTCAACTCAAGCAAGAGTTGAATACATTGAAGAAAGGGAAGATGTCTATCAATGAGTATGCACTGAAGATAAGGAGCATTGCAGATGCCTTGGCAGTGATTGATGCAATGCCTGATGATGATGATTTAGTGTCAACTACCTTGGGTGGACTTAACAATGAAAAGGCTTGGAGCCATTTCCAGATTTCGATGAGTTGATCTCCCTTATGATCACTGAAGAGATCAACATGCAGAGTGAGACATCTAAAAAAAGTGGTGAATAGGTCCAAGCTTTCTACTCCAGTTCAGGAAGGGGATGTAGTAGGTCCTCTTCAAGAGGCCGTGGTACAGGACGTGGTAGTAACAACTAGCAAAACAGATTGAATTAGCAATTCGGAGATATGCAGGTTTCAGGAGGTCGTGGTAACTTTAGAGGCAGGGGGAGCTTTAGAGGAAGAGGTGGATGGCAGAACAGAGATTCTAACAACTCTGGTATTGTGTGTCACTGCTGTGGCAAAACAAGTCATATTGCAGCCCAATGTTATGCTAAGAAAGATGATATTCGCAGTGGTAAGTTGCAGCAAGGAAACTATGCATCGTCTTCATGACAGAATGAAGACAAAAATGAATGTTTGTTTATTATGCAGCATATGTTGAATGTTGTTACAGGAAAGGGAACACATGATGATGTTTGGTATGTTGATTCAGGTGCATCCAATCATATGACCAGCCATGCAGAATGGTTTGGAGAGATGCATGATTTGCAAAATACAAGTTATGTGCAGATGGGTGATGATTCATGCCACCCAATTTCACACATTGAAAAAGTTCCCTTGTCCTTGCATGATGGTAAGACAAAGAGACTTTCAGATGTATTACATATCCCATCTATTACAAAGAACTTGGTGTCAATCGGTCAGATGGTAGAGCAAGGGCTGTGTTAACCCCAGATCAAGATGGCCCCAGGTCAAGATGGCAGAAAAAGGAAGAAAAAAAGCAGATAAACATGGAAAAAGAGCAAAAACATGCAGGTGACCTCCAAAACCAAGCCAGGGCAAAAAAGCGCAATTTTAAATGAAGGGCGCCTCAAAAAACTCGAAAAACTCTTGTAAAAGAGCGCCAGGCTCCCTCCTGTGCCAATTGTGAAATACTAGACAGGTGTAGGCTAAAGGCATAAGGCTAGAAGAGGGACATGGAAAAAAAGACCTTGCCACAAGGGCCAGTCATGTAAAAAAAGGAATGGGTGCCCATGGGATTTTAGGGTTTGTATACATAAAGTTCAAAAAGTGAATGAGAGCTCATTCTTTTGATGTGTGGCAACAAGAGTCTTCTTCTTCTTCTCTCCTTCTCATCTTCTTGGTTGTGTGTGCTCTTGAGAGAGGGAGTGTGAGAGTGTGAGGGAGTGAGTGTGCGAGAGTGAGGGATCAAGAGGGTAAGGCTCTTCACCATCTCCTCTTCTCTTCTTCTCTTCTCTTCTCTCTTCTTACGCGCCCGGCTAGGGAGGATAGAGCTTGGAGGTGGAGGAGGCTTGAGGATGCTTGAGCTTGCATCTAGGATCGTAGAGCTACCAGTGTGTGTGAGAGAGGAGGCAACTCGTACCGGCATCAAGGTAAGCTCACTACACTCATAGGATCGACGGCACGTCGGCTAGGTGAGAGATAGCCATTAGAGCTCGCTTGGAACGCTTGAAGCAATAAGCGGTCCGTGGGTTTTGGCAGTTGAGCGAAAGCTCCCACATTTTGGTTCCGTTGCCGGGACCAACGGATTCAAGCTTGAGCACTTGCGCACCTCATATTGAGCATCGAAGTAAGGGATTCATCCTCGAAACAGAGCTTGAGATAGGTAGGAAGTTTGGGTATTTTTTATCTCCAAAACAAGTAAGTATTTTGATATATTTTGTTTATTTGATGATTGGGAAACATGGAGAAATTAGTTCAGTTCTTTGCTTTCGATTCTTGTTGCATTAAGAGTAGGTTAAGATTAGGAAATCGCACCGGAGAAGGGTAGGGTTTACTATTGCAAAGCAGGGCAAAACAGGGCAAAAATCATGCAAAACTTGGCAAAAAGCTCGCTTGTGATGCCTAAGATCGGCAAGTGAGTGATTGGGGGCTTCAACACCATACCCGGGAAGGGGCATAAGAGCCAAGAGGCCAAGGTAGAGCTCATTTATGACCATTTCAGTGAGAGAGAGAGTGTGTGTGTGTGTGAGTGAGCCACCGCCCAATTCAATCCAATCGCACCATTGACGAGCCCGCCGCTCTATCCAGGTATATGAATTCCTTCCCCTACCCCCTAGATAGGATCTGGAGGTTTGTGCTTGATACGATTGAGTAAATCACAAGAAATGATTGAAATCAAACTCTCGCTATCGACGTGGGCCGCGCTCGGCCCGTCCGAATGGTCACTTCTGGGTCGCGTCCCAGAATAACACCATATTGGAAAATATGGGAATTTCCCATAAGTTTGGGACACGTGGTCAAATCTTTGGATTTGTCATAACGTGAACACTATAACTCCAAATCAAGCACTCTATATCTCAATAGATTCCAATTTTCAAGTGCTTTCCAATGATAGGTCACATCATATGATTTTGAGAAACTTATGGGCATGTTATCCAAGTGCCACCATTTTAGTATTCAAAAAATGGGAATTGGGAGATTCCCAAACTCACTAATGTTGTGTTGAATCGGCCCTTGGCCCTATTTTGCTTGGCCCACTCGAGTCGAAACCCGAATCGGTGTTAGAATATTAAGCTCCCATTACTCTCCTGTCAGTATGTATGACTGACATTAGCTGTGTCCAGCTGTATCAGCAAGTGTGGGACATTAAATAAGTCGGTGGTCTTAGACCCAGTGTGAATGGTCCTACGGACCTTAGTATTATTGTATACACTTATGTTATGTTAGTAGTCTATAAAATAATGGAATATGATGAATGACCTGAAGGTCAGGTTGCTGCTCCATTACATTTTCTCTCTCCCTCTCTCTTTCAACATGGTATCAGAACCATCATGGATGGGCTCTTGAAGGCATAAAGCTGTGAGAAAGACCTACAACCTGAAGACTCAGGGCAGTGGTTGAAGAGAAGCAGGCTGTCATTGTGCAGGCTGTCATTGTATCTGTGAAGGTATGCATTTTGTCATTTTGGCTTGTCATTATACAAGAGGGTTGTCGTGGCCTGTTTGAAGCATTGTAGAGGCTTCATTGAGCACTCAAGAGCAAGCATCAACTATCCTTGTGGAGTATACCTGCTCTGCTGAAACCCCCTGGGCTGTTGGCATGTTTGCGCCTGATCTTGAATGGTCATTTTCTGCTGCTAATGAAGATATCAATCACTACCTAGTTGATCTCCAGCTTAAAAATGCTTCTTGGAAGGTCCTTTGATGCCTTGATAAGCCATTGCTTGGTCTGGAGCTGATGTATGAGCTGGAACAGTGAGCTTCAGATCTGAAATACAGTCCAAGTCTGTTACAAACAGGGAATACACATCATGTATGTATCTCCGATATGAGATTTGAGAATAGATATGCTTATGCAGACATATGTATTGGTTGATATGCTTATGAGCTGAAGTCTTGGTGGCAAAAATATTCAAATCTGGAATTTTTTTAATGGCTGGAAACTGTCATTGAACAGGACAGCATACACTAGAGTCCTCCTAAAAATTTGAAGCCATTTGATGAGCATTTTGAGCTCTACTGAAGTGAGGGCTCATTCAAGAAGCATATGTACTGAGTTTGATGCATTTGGGTTGCATTTTACTGATAAAATATTCAGATCTAAAATTTTATGACATGCTGAAAACTGTCATAAAACTGTCATCATCATACACTCATTGACTTGAAGAAATACATGCCTTTTGTTACCTACAGGGAGTTGTATGGTACGGGATATGATTATTGAATGCTATGAGCATTGAAGGCTCTTAAACATTGAAATCTGAATCAGAGAACAAATGCTTTGATAGTGTATTGGCTGGTCACAAACAGTCCATGTACTTTTTGACATTACTTCTTGAAGATAGAGTGTCTGCGGATGCTTGTTTGGTCATGTATTGACCTGTACACACAGTGGCATATGTATGAAGTGGCTTGAGGATCTCTTAGGCTGAAATACATCTTGGTTTGACAATTTATTGGCTGTATACAATCTATAAGCAGATTTATGTCACTTGTACTTGCTGGATATGCACTATTTTGTGCCCGTATGACTATGTCTAGTTGCCTACATATACTAGCAAATGTCTCGGAAAGTTTGGAGCATGTATGACATGTTTTAAAGTGGTTACTGAAAAATTACAGGTTTTAGACTGTGTACTCTTTACTGCAATAAGCTTGCATGACACAGAGTTACAATACCTGCAAAGTCTATGTACTGATTGATGTACCTACGGGTTATACCACATGTTTGTGGATGTTTTTGAGGTTGTAAAGGGCTGAAATAACCTGGTTTTTTGCAGAGAATAGTTGTAGAAAACTTTCATAAATAGTCAAGGACTGAGGTTGGTCAGAGTGACTTGTTGGCTTGCAAGAAGTCTGGCAGTGACTAAATAGTGTCTGGTACAACATGGCAAATGTAGAAAGGACTGACAACTTAACCCAGATAGTGGGGGAAAAGCTTGACAGTAAAAATTATGCCATATGTAAGTTCCGCATGGAGAACTTCTTAATAGGGAAAGGCTATTGGGAGTTGGTGACTGGAGCAGAAGTTGAACCTGAGCTCCCAGATCAGCCTACGGCTGATCAGAGACGATTACATCGAGCTTGGACAGAAAGAGCTCGTAGAGTCTTGCACTGGCTCTCTTTATGTATCTCAGATGCCATGGTAATGCAGATAATGAACTGCAGCTCTCCTAAGGATGCATGGGACATTTTGGTCAAGTATTATGGCACAACCACAAGTGCCAGGAAAATACAGTTGAAGCAGAAGTTCAACAACATGGAGAGGAAGAGCAGATCTATACAGGATTATGTCACGGAGGTTAAGACCATTGCGGATCAGTTGGCATCTGTTGGTTTACAGGTTGAAGATGAAGACATGGTTATTGTGACCTTGAACGGCTTGGGACCTGAGTATAAGTCTTTTGACACTTCTGTGTCTGTGCGGGCTGAAATGCCTGATTTCAATGAGCTGGTTGCATTGCTTATCCATGAAGAGGTTAAGCTTGGTTTGGCTGCAGGATCTAGTAGTTCTAAAAACAAGGATGCAGTTTTCTATTCCAATCAACGTGGCCATGGAAACCGTGGTAGAGGCTATGGATTTGCCAGAGGAGGCCAGCAAAATGCATCCTATGGCAATAACAATCAGCAGATATCGAATGCAAGAGGTGGTGGAAACTTTAGAGGCAGGGGGAGATCTAGCCCTAGAGGTAGAGGCTCCTGGCAACAGCAACGTCCATCTGACAATCTGAACAAGGATAAGGATTGTCATTACTGCGGAAAGCATGGGCATATTGCCAAGGACTGCTAGAAGAAGCATGGCAATCAGAAAGGCAAACAACATGGGCATTTTGCTACATCTAGTCAGGCAGATGATAGTTCAGGAGATAGATTGTTTGCCATGCAGTATGTAAAAGATAGAGTTGTTGAAAAATCCACTGATGATGCAGTTTGGTATATTGATTCAAGGGCATCGAGCCATATGACTCCTCATGGTGATTGGTTCACTTATATGGTGGCTGAAAAAAATGGCTATGTCTGTAGAGGTGATGACATGCAACATAGCATTGAGCATAAAGGCAAAGTGCCTCTTGTGGTTCATGATGGCAAAAAGAAAAATTTGCATGATGTATTGCATGTTCCTTTGATTACAAAGAACCTACTGTCTGTGTTGGCGAAGCAGAACTTGTAGGTTAGATTCAACAAGCATGGTTGATTTATTGAAGAGTTTGGTAATGGATGCAAGTTGATAGCTCGCGGTCACAGGAATGGCAGAATGTTTACTCTTGATGCTACCTTGCCAGAGCTGAATTCACCTATGTTTGCCCATGGTTCTAGCACTATCAGAGACTTGGAAATTTGGCACAAGAGAGTGGGGCATGTAAATTTGCAAAGGCTGCAAATTATGCAGAAAAAACAGCTTGTTACAGGTTTACCCAAGTTCTAATATTCAGATATTGGTCATGTATGTGATGCTTGCCAGTTTGGTAAGCAGTCGAGATTGCCATTTGGCAGGCATGTAAGGCAGAGTACATTCCATTCTAGTTAGTGCACTCTGATGTTTGGGAGCCAACCCATAATGCATCCATGGGAGGCTCGAAGTATTATGTTACATTCATGATTACAGTCGCTATACTTGGGTTTACATTCTGAAGACAAAGGATGAGGTGTTTGCTGTTTTTCGGCAATTTAAAAAGCAGGTTGAAAAGGAATTTGACTGTTATATCTCTTGCTTGAGGTCAGATAGCGGTGGGGAGTATGTGTCAAATGAGTTTGACAACTTTCTGGCTAAAAATGGCATACGTAGGCAGCTTACCTGCAAAACTACACTCCTCAGCAAAATGGGGTAGCTAAAAGGAAGAATAGGATCTTGATGGAAGTTGCTCGTGCCATGATGAATGAGAAGAAGATGCCACTCTATTATTGGGCTGAGGCTGTTATGATAGCCATGTATATCTTGAATCGGACTCCCACTGTAGGTATTCATGAGATGACACCATTTAAGAAGCTGTATGGCTATAAGCTGGATGTAAGTCACATGAAAGTCTTTGGCTGTCTTGCTTATGTGCATATTCCAGATGAAAAAATGAAGAAGCTGGATCCAAAAGCGCATAAGTGTGTCTTCATTGGATATTCACAAGAGAAGAAGGCATACAAATGGTATGATCCCTCTACCAGGGAGACTTTGGTGAGCAGGGATGTTATTTTTTATGAGATGGGTTCTTGCTATGTATCACCGGCAAACAGTGCCATCGAATATGCCTTCCATTCATGTATCTACAGTTGATATGTAGCAGAGCACTGCTATGACAGGACCTAGTAGTCAAATAGTATCTCCATGGACAGGGAGATTGAGGAGCTCACCATCCACTGACACCAGTATGTCAGTGAGGGGGAGATATGATGTCGCGGACAAAGGAAAAGAGAAAGTTACTGAGGATATATCTGGGATGATGACACCTGGTAGGATGACTTCTGGATATGATTCTATTGACACTTTAGACAATGAACTTGGTATTCCGACTGTCTATACGCCTGGCGCAAGGCAGAGCAGGTACATTCTGCCTCGTGAGAGAGGGGAATCGAGCAGTGCACCACAGCTTAGATGCTCACAGAGGGTTAGATACCCTATTGACAGGTTGACATATAGTGGCTATACTGCAAAGCATTATGCTTACATGACAAAAGTGATGGAGATCAAAGAACCAGGTACATATGCTGAAGTAGTGGAAAATGAGAACTGGTGTGCAGCTACGGATGAAGAAATGAATGCCTTGGCTAAAAATAAGACATGGGATCTTGTGCCACTACCTGAAGAAAAAAAGACCATTGGCTACAAATGGGTCTACAAAATCAAATGCAAGTCAGATGGCAGTGTGGAAAGGTACAAAGCCAGGCTGGTTGTTAAGGGGTATGCCCAACAGTATGGACTTGATTATGAGGAAACATTCAGCCTTGTTGCCAAAATGGCAACCATACACACTATGATTGCTTTGGCTGCTACTAGAGGATGGAAATTACAGCAAATGGACATTAAGAATTCATTTCTTAATGGTGACTTAGCAGAGGATGTTTATATGGTTCAGCCAGAAGGGTATGTTCACCTTGATTTTCAGCATTATGTATGCAAGCTAAAAAAGGCACTGTATGGGCTGAAGCAGACTCCGAGATCTTGGCATGCTAGGATCAGTAACTACTTGCAGAGGTTGGGTTTTACTGTTGGTAGGGCTGATCACAGCCTATTTACAAAGAAGACCGACAGTGGCTTGGTAGTGCTGGTCATATATGTTGATGATTTGATAATCACTGGTGATGATGACTTGGGCATATAGCATGTAATGAAGATGCTGAAATCTGAATTTGACATGAAAGATCTAGGTGAATTGAAGTACTTTTTGGGTATTGAGGTAATCAAGGCTGAAAATGGTTTATGGCTGATGCAGAAACGTTATGCCATGGAAATGTTGAAAAAGTATGGCATGGCTTAATGCAAACCATTGGATACACCCCTTGATCAGAATGTCAAGCTGGACATAAGCACTGGAGCTGAAATTCAGGATGTGACTATGTAGAGGCAGATGGTTGGAAGTCTGATCTACTTGACCATCACTAGGCCGGATTTGAGATATGCAGTTCGGCTCATAAGTCAGTTTATGCAGAAGCCCAGGAAGCCACATTTGGATGCTGTTCGGCGGATTATGAGATATGTTAAGTCCACTGTAGATTATGGGCTATTCTATGTGAGAAATAAGCCCTTGAAATTGGTTGGATACATAGATGCGGATTGGGCAGGATGCTCATATGATCGCAGATCTACGAGTGGTTATACTTTTGGCTTTGGAAGTGGCATGATCAGCTGGAGCAGCAAGAAGCAACCAACGGTTGCATTGTCTAGTACTGAGGCAGAGTACAGGGGTGCTGCATTGGTAGCATGTGAGATTTCATGGATGCTCAAGCTTATGGCTGATTTGGATATTCAGGTGGATGCTCCAATCACCTTATTATGCGACAATCTCAGTAGTGTACTCCTGGCAACGAATCCAGTATACCATGCTAGGACAAAGCACATAGAGGTACACTACCATTTTATCAGAGAGATGGTTCTTACACGGAGAGTAGATCTTATGCATGTGAAGACTAATGAACAGGTTGTAGATATCTTTACCAAGTCTTTGGGTAAAGATAATTTTAGTAGTTTTAGACAGCTACTTGGAGTTCATCAGATGATTTGAGCTTGAGGGGGAGTGTTAGAATATCAAGCTTCCATTACTCTCCTGTCAGTATGTATGACCGCGACATTAGCTATGTCTAGCTGTATCAGCAAGTGTGGGACATTAAATAAGTCGGTGGTCTTAGACCCAGTGTGAATGGTCCTACGGACCTTAGTACTATTGTATACAGTTATGTTATGTTAGTAGTCTATAAAATAATGGAATATGATGAATGATCTGAAGGTCAGGTTGCTGCTCCATTACATTGTCTCTCTCCCTCTCTCTTTCAATAATCGGCCCTCGGTCAGACATACTCGGCCCGCTCGAGTCGATCATTCAGACCATCGACCAATTCGGCCCTCTGCCATGTGTCAAACTCGATCCTCGGCCCAATTGCCTCGGCATGTCCAAGTGACCTCGTCCGAATTGACCGCTCGGCCCATCCAAGCCAATCTGTCTGAGCGCCTTCATCCGAGTCCACCCTGTCCAAGTCCCAAATTCGGCCCTCGGCCCATGCGCTTCGGCCCGTCCAAGTGACCCACTCGGACCCTGCAGTTCGGACCAGTTGGGCCGAGTGAAAAGCCCTGAACCCTGTCAAGGCGGCCAGACGATTGACCAAGTTTATCAAGCCCAAAACAAGCGAGAGTGCATAAGATGCTTCGAGGTTGTTTGCTACACTCACCTGGAATTTTTGCACTTGAATGTACTAAAAGAAATTGAAAGCCTGGTTGAGCACAAGTGCACTAAGGGCGACACACACGCTGAGTGACCATAAATTGAGGATTGTATTCAATAACTGAAGGAATTCACTCAGATAAACCACTCAAGGAACCCACCAGTAGGCGAGGACCCAAGACATAGACAAACCATCAACGCCCGAGGTAGGACCAAGCAGGTGGTGTCAACGACGTGGATCTGACAAATCCACCCACCCTGATCAACAGCTTGGCGGAACACGACAATGTGACTATGGCGGAAGAAGGCTTAGACCATAGTTCTAATGAGGAACTCGACTTGAACATCTTCCCTGAGGCTATTCAGCAGCTGGTCAGCAGCTACAATGCACTCACCCGGTATGAGCACCGCGGCAGGATGGCAGACGCTATCATCGCAGACCTAGAAGAAGAGAGGAAACTAGCCCGCAAGGCTTTGAAAAGCATAGTAGAATACAATAGGAACCAGCATGCTAGGAGCCAAAGGCAAAGCACGGAGTTGCGTGAGGTACAACGAGTGCTAAACCTAGCAGGAAGAAACCAAACAGATCACGAGAGAGCCCTAGAAGGAGACTTGACGTTGAGCGAGCTTCTCATGAAGCGACTGTTAGATAACATGGCAGTAGAGCAGAGTGCTACAGCACTAGCAACATCTCTGCTCGCAGGATTAGGAGCAAACCAAGGCTCAAAGAGCCAGTCTAAAATCCCCATCGTTGCCAAGCAAATTGACAAATACCAACCCCATGACTATCCATACAGCTTCGTAGAGCAGTTTGAACAAGTCTGCGAAGCCAACGGCCTCAACAACCTAACTCAACGCTCTCAAGCGTTCGGGCTCTGCTTAGGTGACAAGGGGAGGACTTGGTATACAAGCCTAGATGCCATAGAACGAGCCAACTTCAGTGGCCTCAAGGATCTCTTCATTAAGAGATTTGCCAAGCCCGGATACTCCGACAATCTGCTAGTGCGCTTGATGAACGTCAAGCAAAAAGAGAAGGAGGATATTCGCGACTATGTAACCCGCGTGAGGAGTCTCTTTAAGAGAATCTTTATGGGTGAACGACCGACTAAAAGAGCAGTTTCGATTGTATTCGTCAGCGGAATCCAAGATGAGGAGTTGTATAAGGCTTTGGCAAGCAATTCGAGCTTGCAGCGAGACGCGCTAGCTAGAGTATTTGAGGAAGCCATTAGAGTTGATGATCAGCTAAAGGAGCAGACCTCCAGGAGCGCGAACCTAGAAGAGACCAACTCGTGAAGCTCAGAGAGAGCGTCAGCCTCTAGTGAGCGATCGGTCCCATCATCCCAAGATAAGGGGAAGGCCACTGAGATGAACCAAGACTTGGCTGATGTAAAGATGGAGTTGGCCAGGTTACAAGACATATTGAGATGACCAACACGCCCACACTTCCAATGCGTGTATTGTGGCGGAAACCACTTGCCAGCCGAGTGTCAAGACCCTAGGTCAAGACCTTGTGCTAATTGCGATAGGTTCGCAGTCATGACATCGCACATTATAGATTACCAAGAAGTCTTCCATATTTGCAACCCTACGGCCAACCTTACCTAGCAACCAGGCCGCAGCCATTCTTCGGAAGAGGAGCCCCATTAGCCCTTCCTACGCCTAATGACGTTAAGCCAGCTGTTCCTAGGATGGACATAAACCCTACTGGCATACCCAGACCACCTGGTCCTTACATGACCCATCCACCAAGCGATGCTCCAATCCACTATGTGGAGGAACCAAATGAGGAAGAAGCTTATATATGCCCTTACATCTCACATGACGATGAGGGCAACGTTGTCCTCATGGATTATCGCCCCGTACCGGTGATGGCGTTAGGAAGAGGACGAGGCAAAGGCCTAGGAGGGCAGATGCAGGATCCAATCACCTATTGGACTTGTGGTCACTCTGGTCATGTCTCATCACATTGCCCCAAAAGGGAGAAGCAAAACAGAGACAAGGCTGACCAAAGATGTGCTGAGTGCGGAATCACCCATCTCTTCATCGATTGCCCAAAGCGAAAACCATCTTCTAGCTCAACCAACGTACCATCTATCCCGTGGGGCTGTTTGGAGTTGAGAACCTCGACGGGGAGGCAACACCTATTCCGTTACGGGTCATGACACGTGCCCAAACAAGGCAGGCCGGCATGTCACTACCAGGACCTAGCAACCTCGACGCAGCTTCAATAGGGAAGAAAAGTCGCAGGCGGAAGAAGAAGAGGTCGAAAGCTAAAATCGCACTAAAAACGGAGAGTGCTACAACCCTGCCGGCTGGAAAGAAGGTCTCAAACGCAGAGGCAGAGACTTCAGCCCCTAAGATAGCCGAAAAGGGAAGCGCTAAGGTAGGGGAATACCCGCATCCGAGGCGATAGTTAGAGGCCATAGAAAAAGTGAAGGAATGGGTGAAGGAGGCTCAAGAGCATCTAAAAGATGCTGAGCCCATCCTAGAGGATGAAATCGATGACCTCTCCAGCATAAGCACACCAACCTCACCTTCTCAATCAAAGTCGAGAGAAGCAACTGCACCACAAGCAGTACCGCTAAGGCCAAGCCTTGGTGTTACGGGGCCACTGGTCATGATGATCCATGTTAGGAGAGAGACGAGCACCCAACGATCTCCTAACCACGTTGGTGACTACCTCGGTAACACTTAGCCTAGGAGATCTACTTAGGCAGCATCCCACCCTATGGCAAGATCTTAAGCAGTGGGTTGAAGGGTCAAGAGAGCAGGTCACGGCAGACTCTCATGACCAGGATGCAGAGACGCAATTACCGAGTTTGACGCTGCACTCTATGCCTAAATCCTTACATGTCAATGCCTTCTAGGAAGGTTCCGAGATGCATGCGGTCTTACCAGTTCTAGCCCTAGGTGACACAATGAGAAAGGGAATCGTGGACATGGGAGCTGGGGTTAGTGTGCTTAGCCACGCGGTGCTTCAGACTTGGGGAAACCCACCTGTCGAAACTACTAGGTTTAATGTCACATTAGCAAACGGTATGAGGGTCAAGCCATTCGGGGTACCTAAGAATTGGCCAGTGAAGATCACAGGTGTCCAATTCTCGGTGGACTTTATAGTCATGAAAGGAGTGGACTACGATATCCTATTAGGCTGACCCTGGATGCGCAATGCTAGAGTCATCGAAGATTGGGGTAACGGCTTGATCTTCCTTGGCAATAGAATGGATGCCATGAGAATAGAGATGGACACTTGGAAGACCTCACCAGTCGATTTAGATGCCATCTCTATTATGCTCAAGGGTAATTCCCAGGTCAAGAAGTCCTATGGGCCCCTGACCAAGTATATCCCATGCCCAGAGGATGAGCGGGATTGGATGCAGTTCTCACTACAATGGACCTGCCATTCTCCGATCACGAGGCATATGATCAAGCCATCAAAACGATCGGCAAGTCTAACGACACACCCTCCGCACCAGTCTGTATGATGGCAGGAACCCTTCGAAGGAAACCTAAACCTGTCAACTTCCAAGCCCCAACCAACAAAAGGAAACTCCAGGAGATACTGGAATACTTAACGGACAAGTTAGCTGGCAATCCAGCTGCCAACTTCAAACTACTCCAGGATCTCCTAGATGAACCCAAGTGGCAATGGACTAGAGTGCATGACTTAAACCTCATGTATAACTAGTCCCTAGTTCCTGATCAACAACAAGAGATATACCAAGCCCTAGGAGACGACAAGCAATCTGATAGAGGGGACTCTCACGACAAATATGAAGAGTGCCAATCCTTAAGTGACAAAAGCGAGGGCAAGGTAGACACCATGGAGTACGACACTGAGGGGCAAGAAATAGAGCAAATACGAGCAGACTCCAAGCCGCAGAAAAAGGGTATCTTCAGGATAGGGCAAGGAGTCTTGCGCATGGAATGCAATCGCGCCTGCTTGGAACACGTAGGGGCTACAGATCTTGAGCAATCAGGCCTAGCCCAACTAGGAACAACATCAGTGCTTAGGACAGAGTCGCCGTCCGAACTGCGCCCACCAGGGGAGACCACCTCTTCTAGCGATGGCGGGGAGTTCAACTTTGAGTCGGAGATTAGTTCGGATAGTGACCCAGAAATCCCTAGGCCGACTACGGCTAGACGCACCAAGGGGGATCTACCCGTCCACCTAAGGCGCAGACGATTGAGGCAGAGAAAGGCAAACCAACCTAGGGATACGCAATCGGAAGAACAAGGAAAACTGCAGGACCTCCCTAAACGATTTACGAAATTCAAAAAAGGGGATAGGGTAGTAGTTCTGTTAGGTGCCAAGCGTCAAGGGAAAATGAGCGAACCAATCGAGGGACTAGCCAAGGTCAAGGAGATGAACCTAGCCCAGGAAGGGGAGACACCCCGACCAGTATTCATTGTCGATGACTTGACTGGGGAAGAAGAAACGAGTCTCGTCTCTCTCTTGCGAGAGTACATAGATGTGCTCGCCTGGTCCTTAGACGAGCTTAAGGGGGTAGATCCGAGTGTCGTGACTCACAACATACTTATGACGCCAAATGCAACGCCGATCAAGCAGTGACCGTACCCTATGAATCCAAAACACGCTCATGCTGTCAAAGAGGAGATTGATAAGCTAATGAAAGCGGGATTCATTTACGAAATTGAACACACAGACTGGGTGTCACCCATAGTCATTGTGATGAAGAAGAATGGAAAGATCCGAGTGTGCGTCAATTACAAGAAGGTGAACGCTGTTACTAAGAGAGACAACTATCCATTACCATACACCGAGAACATGCTTGAGAGAGTGGCAAGCAAGGAAGCCTACAGTTTTCTGGACGGCTTCTCAGGATACAACCAGGTGCCAGTGCATCCTGCGGATAGGCACAAGACTGCCTTCGCCACTGAGTGGGGCGTCTTTGCTTACAAAGTCATGCTCTTCGGGTTAACGAATGCCCCTGCCACCTTCCAATGCCTCATGTGCACCATCTTCAAAGACATGCTTCGCAAGGAGTTGGAAGTCTTTGTTGACGACCTCTATGTTCACTCAACCTGGATTGAACACTTAGACAAACTCCGCGCAGTCTTTGAGCAGTGTCGCTTATATCATCTCTCCTTGAACTCCTTAAAGTGCCAATTTTGGGTAAAGCATGGATGCATCTTAGGGCACGTGGTGTCGAAGAATGGCATTGCCACTGACTTTTCGAAAGTCAGGGTTATTGTCGACCTTCCACCCCCAATCAACTACAAGGGAGTCCAGTGCTTCCTAGGCCATACAGGGTATTATCGGTGATTTGTACTGAACTATGCCTTGATCGCCAGACCCTTGTACAAGCTGTTGATCGTCTTCGAATGGACCAAGGCATGCCAACGAGCATATGAAGAGTTGAAAAAGGATCTAACCACTGCACCAATTCTACGAGCCCCAGATTGGACCATTACTTTCCACGTGCATATCGATGCTTCTAAATTTGTCGTGGGGGCAGTGTTGTGCCAACATGATGAGTACAACCTAGACCATCCAGTGAGCTTTGCTAGCAAACAACTCACTGAGACGGAAATGAACTACTCGACGACAGAAAGAGAAGGGTTAGCCATGGTGTTTGTTGTGAAGAAATTCTGGCACTATCTATTGGCCACACCTTTTACCTTTTTTGTGGACCATCAAGCCCTGATCTATCTAGTAAACAAACCTTGTGCTACAGGATGCATAGCTTGGTGGCTCCTTTTGCTCTTGGAATTCGACTTCTTCGTGGTGGTACGAAAAGGAAAACAGCACTACATGGCTGACCATATGTTGCGCATTCCCACGGGAGAGGCCGCTGGTTGTTGACGAATTGCTCGACGCCCATCTCTTTACCCTGTCCAGCGGGAGAGAGTTATTCAAGGCTGATTTAATGCCATATTGGGCAGATGATATAGTCCAAGTGCTTGAACACGGACTACCTGAGCGATCGATAGAAAAAGCCAGACTTAGGCGATTAATCCTTAAAATCTAGCCCTATCACCTGATCGCAGGCCAACTCTACATGCTGGGGCAAGATGGATTGTTGCGCAGATGTGTATGTGAATACGAGATGCACGATGTGCTCTCAAAAGCGCACGGCGGCATCACTGGAGGGCACTTTAGTGGAGACACGATAGCACAAAAAGTGTTGTAATCTCAATTGTGGTGGCCCACGCTTTTCTGCAATGCAGCCCGATTCGTCAAGCATTATGACGAGTGCCAATGGACAAAAGTCTCAATTCGCAAGGACCAGATGTAGTTGACCCCTGTTATCACATGACAACCCTTCGAAAAATGGGGAATTGACTTCATCGGACCCATCAGTCCTGTTGCCCAATATTCACAGGCCAAGTATATCATTGTGGCCATGGACTACCTCACAAAATGGGCAGAGGCAAGAGCGACACAGAAAAACGACGCTAGGATGACCGCCAAGTTCTTATGGGAGTAGGTGATCTCAAAATTCGACTGCCCCATCAAACTGGTCAGTGATCAAGGTACGCACTTCATCAACGAAGTGATAGCACATCTCATGTCCACCTTTCTCATCATCCATCGCAAATCCTCGCCATACTACCCCCAAGCAAATGGCCAATCAGAATCCGCGAATAAGATTCTTATCAATGTCCTGACCAAGGTGGTCTCAGCCTCACGCAGCGACTGGGACAACAAGCTGATGGCAGCCCTGTGGGCTTACCGCACAGCTTATAAAACGGTTGTCGGTCAAACCCCCTTCAGGCTGACCTATGGAACTAAAGCGATTCTACCACTAGAATTCTTTGTTCCTAGCCTAAGAATAACACTTCAAGAACGATGGGAAGGGAAGGAGGCATGGACACAATGCCTGGTCGAACTCGAGTGCCTCTCAGAGACTCGCCTTCTAGCCACCCATGCGCTTATATGTGAGAAGGTCCGATGCAAAATTTAGTTTGACAAGCATGTCAAGCAGCGCGGCCTCGAATAGGGCGACTTATGCTCCTCTACTCAGTTAAGGGGCACAAGCAGAAAATGAAATTTAGAGGTCTGGGACCTTTCAAGGTTCATGCGATCAACCGCACAGGCAACGTCGAGCTCAAGACCTTAGATGGTGAGGGCATAGGCTTCTTCAACGGCAGCTGTATCAAGAAGTACTACCCCCCCACCCATCCTTTGCATGAGCCCCCGATGCTAGAACTTCCTATCAAGATACGAGTGACCACAATCACGGAGGTTGATGATGAGGATGAGGAAGCTATAGAACCCGCATACCTCCATATTATGGTCACGGCAAAACAAACATGCGCTTTCAATGCCTTGATCGACGAGGGAGCAGACTTCAATGTCTTAACTCACGATCATTGGAATCAACTTGGCAGACCACAACTTCAACCCACTAATGCGAAATTAAGCCCATATGGGGCCCATTCCTATGCACTTCTCGGCAAGTGCAGAGCCGCCATTTCTATCGATTCTAAGATTGTTCCAATGATTTTTTACGTGTTGCCAAATGCTAAAAACGCAGGCACGGAGTAGCTGCTGGGGAGAACTTTCAAAAATCAAACCCACTGCAATGTTGATTATGAGTCGCAGTGCATCCACCTCACAATAGGCAACGTTCGCATTGTCACAGCTTTCAGCAAGGGCTGCGCGACTTCATCATCGTCCGCAATGCCACCGGTAGAAATATCCGTAACTAAGTCCAAGGAGGGGGGTAGTGTGTGGCCGCCACCTCCCAGATTTCAAGAATCACAAGCCACAACAGCAAGACTTAAAGCCCAGCAACCTAGGTCTCAATGGCAGCCTAAGCAGCCGCAATCGCCACCTAAGAATCGCCGTTCCTATCCTCATAAAACCAAAAACACCAAATCTAAGAGATCAGGACGTAGTCACAATAAGCGTCGCATGATCAAGCAAAGATGGGTTCCTAAAGGCGCTACTCGTACACTGCCCTCAAGCGTAATCAACCCAAGTCCCATAAGCCCTCCAAACCATTCGCGCAACGCCCTCCAAAACCATAGCCATCCGACCCATCCACACCTAAATCCAAGGAAGTCACACAAGCCTATCGGCCCAAACAACTGACTCCGTCACATGAGTCATCACCCGACCAAGTCAACCCGACTCCTCAAATCCACCCTGAATGCAGCAGCCCATCCGTCGTGGCTGCCCCTAATCTACCCATAATCCGAGCAGCTCAACCCTAGACGCAAACACACACCCAACCACAACTCGTCATTGCCACCAACGCTAGTTCTAGCAAACCGCAACCACCCATCGGCCTTATGCCCTCCTATGAACGCAAATCCTTTTTAGCACTGGCCACCGACCTCACACAAGACACCAGGGATGATGTGGTGAAATGCATTAAATGACTAGATGCCACCTGCATGTCATTAGCACTAAGCTACGACTGCTTGGACTTAGGATTATTAGAGGAACCCTTTGCAACTGAAGTTCAAACCATGCCCTGCTCCTGGGAAATCTTTGAATTAGCATTCGCAAATGCTTCCCGCTCCGCTGCTGAATTGCTCAACAGCAAGATATCCAAGGAGCAAGCCATCAAGCAGTGCCTCATCACGTCATATGATCAGCGAACCACTTTGGCGATCACTGAGCAAGAAATCATAGTGTTATCAAAGCTCGCTGATATAAACTCCCCATTCTTGAAGCATTAGTACACTCTTAGGCTGCAATGGGAAGTCGAAGGGTGCCGCACAATGACCAACGGTGAGCAGCGCCGCTCTATCAAAATGGCAGAAAACGACCCCACATATGTCATGCCAACCTCATATCAAGTGTTAACCACTCTTCGGGGCCGCCCCATAGAAGAACACATCAAAGGACACCCCTACCTCGACCGCTCGTTGACCGAGGAAGAGTTACACATTGCTAGCTGAGTCAACTCTGATGACTTCCTAACGGATGTTCTCACATACATCACAGAAGTGGGGATTAAACCCTCTAATCTGGACCATGACGCTCACTTAGAGTACAACGTCCCCCAATTCTATGATTGGCTCCTTCACAAGTAAACCCTATGCCGCCATGCCAAACGCCCTCGCCATTTTGACTCTAAATACTAGGAATGATTCTTCTCAAGCTAGAAGGGGAGGGGCAATTAGTGAAACACATAAACATATATTATGAAAAACAGGTAAAAAGTTAAAATCTACAATGGTTCTTAATGAATTCATTCAAAAAGCATAGAGTTTCTCTTTTTTAGCAGTTACCAAATTACTATGTGGAAAGCACTAATGAAAATTTCGGTTTATGACAGGAATGAAAAATGTCGCAGCAAGACTGAGTCCACCGGCTCCCATTCACGGAAGAGGAGAGAACGTAGTACAGCATCACCTTGGAGAGCCGCACCTACAACCAATTGAAATTCCGAACTATTCATAATGTAGAAGGATTGGTGGCCAAGGAAGAGGCAGCCAGAAGAGTCGTGAAAAGCTGCAACTTCAAGAAGTACCTGGAAAGATTCGCACAAGAACCCAACCACACGAGCTGTGGAATTTCTCAGGTCCTACGACCCTGACAACGAATGCAGCACCGTCACAGTGGGAAGAGGACAAAATGCCAAGCAAGTATTGGTAACCCCGGACTTGGTGGAGAAGGCACTGGGACTGGAATCAAAGGTGGAAAAGAAGCAGAAGAGGGATGTATACGCCATGCTGGGGATGAGAAAGGAGGATGTGCTAACAAACGATGGCATCAGCATCCAAGACATCCCCAATGCAGAGACCAGGTTGCAGGTGAAACTCATACTTACACTCTTTTCCAGCCACCACTACAATGCATTGATGCACAGGATCAGTGTGTCGATCCTGAAGAATGTGGCGGCCCATACCCTGCATGAAGTAGGAAGCATGCCCGCGGGAGGAGAATCCCTAGCATCTAAGGCCACAGAAAGAAAGAAGGCCTCCTCCAAAGCCTCGTTCATCGCCTACAGGAGCATCTTAACGGCGCTCATCTAGGAGGCCGTGAAAGAGATGTAGGAAGTAGAAGAGGGGGAGGGGGAAACACCTGATAGGTCACCCCCTCACCAACACCAGGAGAGGTCCAGTGATAGGACTGAGACCGAGGAAGAAGGGGAAGAATAGAAAAGCAAAAAGCAGGTCAAGGAGACCAAGAAAAAGGCAGCGCAAAAGAAAAAGAAACAGGGTGAAGGCCGTAGGAAGGAGAAGGAAGACTTAGAGAAAGCAAAAAGACAATCCCTCAGGGAGGCCGAGGAGAGAGAAAGGAAGAGGAAGCAGGAAGAAGAAGAAACAATAGAGCAAGTTAGGCGTAGGCTAAAAAGGCATCAAAGTAAGAGGCTGAAAGGAAAAGAAGAGAAGAGCAGGAGGAAAAAGAGAGACTAGAGGAAGAATACAAAAAGGCCGAAAAGAAAAGGAAAAGAAGAGTCACGGAGGAGGAAGAGGAGTTAAGAAGAAAGGAGGAGGAGGACTTGGCTGAGGCTACATGTCGGTCCATCGAGCAGCAATGCAAGGCGGACGATCCAGAAGCCTGGAACCAGCCGAGGGAAGAAGGGCCTAGCTTCAGCACGTGGGCACCAGAACCCGCGCCACCCGCAGTTTCGGAAGGAAAAGGCAAAGTACCCCTCCATCCTATCCCCACCCTTATGGCACCCCCCGCTGAACCCACTACACTCACCCTTAGCATCCCCACCAGCTTGAAAGTGTCCAACCTGGTGGCCTGGATGCAATACTTCATCAATAAAGAAATGGCCCAAGGAAAGAGCATGGAAACCATGACCATGGGGCCAAAAAGGCCAGCCGCAGAGATGCAGAATCGAGGCAGGACCAGAAGCGTCTGCGTATGGAGGCCTCAACCACTCCCACCCATGCAACAATGATGCCACCAGCCAGTTACGACGAATACGTCGCTGAGCTTCTCTCCCAATTGTAGAGGGCGAAGGAGGAAAAAAGAATGGCTGAAACGGGTGAAGGCACTAGTGCAGCGCCTCGCCTTGGTGGAGAAAGAAATAATCTTGGTAGAAAGCAAAGTGGACGCCGTGCAGATAGCCTTCAACCATGTAAGTCCCATTAGGGCTTGCAACACTTCCACGAGAGGTAGTTGTGATGGCAACATGGATAGAACCAATGGGCCTATGAGCGTTGATAAGCATTCTGTGTGTGGTTCTAATTTTGTTGCTAGTAAGGCTCTTGAGAGACCTTTGGTGTCGGAATCATGCTTCCGGGTGGATGTTGTTCCCTTAAGTGAAAGCATGGTTCTTATGGGGAAAAATTTGTAGTATGGACGTAAACAAGTAACGACATCTTTTGTAAAGAGGATGCAAAATGCTAAAAGTCTACTTGTGCTTCACAAAGGTCATAAGGATGTGAGGCCATTTGGCCATAGGGATAAGTTTGCATTGAGTTCATTAGACCAGTGCAGCAAATTGAGGGCATGCAAGAATATTAAGGGAAATGTGAGATGGGTTTGGAGACCCAAAATCTCCAAAAGTATGGCAGAAGTGTCGGATGCAAGGCCAAGGATCCCATCTGGATATATTTTGTCGAACCCCCAAGAGGATAAGACTGGATATACATCTGACAATATACACTACCTTGGGATACACCCATGTGATGTGCCTAGGCTTGAAGCTCTATCTACTTTGGGTCGCAGCACTAATTTATGTGAAAACCCAAATAGGGGAGGTTTGAATGAGTACAAAGCTATGATTCTTTCTGCCAAAGGAGCCACTCAGTCACTTGAACGACCAGTTTATTCGGATGACAATAAAGGTGGGACATGCGAGCCCACTGAGGCCGTTCCTCAGCTCATAGTGCCCAAGAAGGGATCGGTCTTATTGATGAGTTATTTGTGGAAAGACTTGGACTTGTAGCTCTACAAAAACCCTAAGATCAAAAAATACAAGATCAAGCTTTTAGCTAACTTGCATGAGTAGCATGGGGCTAGTCGACCTATGATATGCTATCCTCGGCACCCTGGGTAGTCTGATAGGGTGTGATGTATATGCCAACGACATCAATATTACGTGGACTAAATTGACCTATCTAGTTTTAAGCTAGGAAGGCTAGCTACTTTGGATATTACGTCCAGATTTCGTTAGCCCAAGAGGGCCGCTCAGTTTCTTTAGAGGAAGTGCTTTATTTCCTTAGGCCAAGAGGGCTGATCAGTTTTTGTAGTGAAGTGATTTATTTCATTAGGCCACAAGGACTAGTCGTCTGTTTCATACAGGTGCGGTTAATAGTTTCTTGTTTCAGTCTTGTGCTAGACAGGTTTGAAGAAGAGCTTGGAAGGAGCCTTTGTTGCACGGAAGCTTCTCATGGCCCTACCCAGGTGATATCTTCCCTTTATGAGTACCATGTTTTTATGCTATCTATGTTTGTGTGCTTGTAGGGGATTTTCTTTTCTTGTTGGGGACCGGTGTCCAAGGCATGAAGTCCCACGTTTAGGTTGGGTGTGTCTAAGGGAGGTCTGAGTAGTCGTTGCCTCCTGCAAAGACATTGCCAGACATCGAAAGACTTGTTTTAGAAGGTAGTTCTAGTGACCCTATTCTGCTAGCCTGCTAGGCAGCCATTCTAGGAGTTCTTGTTAGTTGTGAGGCAGTTAGAGAAGCCGACCAGAAGGAAAAATGATGCTGATGATAGAGAGAAACAAAACCCTGAATATCTCAAAGGAAATAAATATATACAAAGGTGTGTAAAAAGGGGTTCTAACCCCTATAAAAATAGAAAAGAAAAGAAAGGAAAATTTATAAGTAGTTAATCATCACCTTGCGAGGGCCTAGTAGGTTCCTGGGGACGAGTCAAACCCGGGGCCAATGCCTTGTCTTCCTAGGGGTGGCATCTTGCTGGAAAAGAAGAAAGTAAGGAAGGTTGGAGCGAAAATAAAAGTGAGCGTCAAAAAAGGATTAAGTGTCGCCTTGCGAGGGCTTGGTAGGTTCTTGGATACCGAGACAGGACCTGAGGCCGATGCCTTGTTCTCCTTGGGTCACTACGCTCAGCTCCCTCCTTTTTACATGCCCGAGTATGAAAAAATAAAAATCCTAAAAGAGAAAATGTGCTAAAAGACACTACTTCTTAATCAGGCTATAGGAGTCCTCACCCAGTAGGAGCTCCTGGTTGTGTTGTCCTTAGCTAGGTAGGTAGTTCAGACCACCACTTAGGGTGACCTCTTTGATAGTTCATTTTAGTTTGGCCATGTTGGAGCAGTCGGTTAGTGACTAGCTTCGGACCTTTTATTAGATTATGCTAGGCCTACTCCTTGTGGATGTCAGGCCTTGGTTTTGTCAGGGGGTAGCGTGAGCATTGTGCTGTGTTTTAGTATATATCTATTTTGTATCAGCTTGATGCTTCCTTTGGTTGTTTTGTGCAGATCTGTTGTGGGATTCGACGAGCTAAGTCGCCCTATCCCGTGGTCACCAATGAGAGCAGAGTTTTGAGCCTGGAATGTGCCTAAAATTTGCCCAAAAATCTAGAATTTAGGAAAAAAATATTTAACATCGAAGGCGGCGGCTCCAGCTAGGATGATTTTAAGCACCAAGTGAAAGACGACTTTTAAAATGCGCCCGAGCGACACTTGTGGATTTTTGATAATTTTTTAGACAGTTGTGCGGGTTCTCAAGAGTTGCCAGTCAATGCGGGATGTCAAGCCGGATGCCCAGGATTTTTCAGAGCTCGAATCGGATGCCGAACAAGGAAGAAGCCAACAAACAGTCAAGATTCGAAGAGGTGGTAGTTTTTGGCCAAATTGGGTACTGCCTTTTGGAGCCTTTGACCCCGCCCCCCTTCAAAATTTTAAGCATACAAGATGAAAAAATGTGATGCAAGCGTGGAGATGGAGGCGCCAGGCAGCGCCGAAATTTGCGCTCATGATCATGGGGATCCATCATGGGGGTTGAATGCAACCCATCGAATAGATCTTGGGCCTTGACTTCTCCCTATGGGCTGAGCATATCGCCTGTCTTCACTCGTGAAATGGCTGTGGGAATGAAGAGATGGAAATCTAGTATTTATCTCTCCTCCCTCTCTCTCCCCTAAGGGGTTGTTCTTGTGTGCAAGAGAAAATGAAGAATGGTGAAGGAAAGATTGTCTGGTTGGGACCGGATTGCTTCCGGGTTGATGTAGGCATGAAGATTGCTGATTGTGAAGATGCTGGACATTGAATGAGAGCTTACCCGCAGTCCTGTAGCAAAACCGAGATCTCGAAACACAAAACCTAAGCAGTAATTCAATTTTTATGAAGAAAAAATGAGTTTTTATGATATTTGATTGATGAAACATTGTTCCCATGGGCTGAATATGCATTACGATGTTGTTTTCTATGAGTTTCAATAGTTTATAATCTAAAAATCAAAGAATCATAAGTGATATGGCTGAAATTAATGTTATAAAACCCGAAAAACATGCGTTTAAGGGGTAAAAATGGGATTTTTGCAAAGTAAATGGAAAATATGAGACATAATGCCTACAAAACCTGAAATTTTGCTGTCAAGGAACCTAAGGGCCACATCCCATAATCAATCTTAATTTTTATTCATTTTTTATTGAAGAAAATAGAGGAAAAATACCAAAAAATGGTGAAAAATGGATTTTAAATGGGAGAAAATTAGGAAACGGTAAAAGGAAAATTCCAGAAAATTAACATGTGTGTTTGTGCAACGTATAATGAAGGTAAAGCATGAGGTTGGCCTCGGTTTACCCTCATTTCTATGTATACGTTCATGTTTATCACTTTCTTTGTAAGAAAATACACATAAAACGACCCTTTCACCTATCAACGAATGCAAAACATTAAACGACAGGGTGAGAGAGGAGGTTGAGCGTTAAAATATGAACTAAAATCTGGTTTATGTATTGCATCATGCCTATAGGACATTGTTTTAAAATAAAGAGAAAGGCAACATGAGCGTAAGGCTCGGTGTCTTTTCTCATTACATAAACGCTAGCATGGAATCTCTCTAGTACTTGCAACCTCGACCCTTCATTACTTCCCACCTCCCAAACATTGAAGGTGTAGGAGATGCTACATCTCTCTAGTAATTGCAACCTCGACCCTTCATTACTTCCTACCTCGAACATTGAAGGTGTATTCTATCTGATTCTTCACAAAAAATGTCACTTAATCAATCTGCTTGACCTCCACAAGTCCAAGCATGATACCTTAAGGTTCTTTGTGGTGGCCCTATATCTGCAAGCCAAGGTGCTCAGTGTATCTAAAAAGGTAGCCTCTCTATTCTTCTATCCTTTTGCTCTTCCTATTGCCTAGGTGCATGTCTTTTGTGATGCCTCTTCATAGAGGCACAATGGCAAAAAAGATTGGTTTCGCACGATGCACAATGCTGATTTTCTTCTGTCTGTGCACTAAACCGTTCACATTATGCACTATGCATAGTTCATAGTATCAACGGAAAAGCTCCTGGACTGCATAGCACTTGTTTTCTTAGGAATTTGACCCACGATTGAGAGTGTAAGGTTATCCCTTGCCGTAGGGTAGAGGGTCGGTTTCCTAAGGGACTGTTAAGTAAGGACACATGGTATATCTCCTGGATTCGGAATGAAGAGTGGAGTTTATTCGTTTGTTTTATATGTTGAGCAGCGCATCAAGGGGCCAATCCCTATGATGTAGGAGAGCTACAGTGGGGTCCCAGTGTTTCTACCGAGAGGTTGCCTCCATGTATGTGATGATCATGGCATTGCCAATGTGTATGGGTTCTCCCTCTGAGGAGTTTATAGAAAGGGAAACGTTGGACTATAAAATAATAAAAACTATAAACGCATAGATTAGGCTTTAGGATAGTTTGTCCTTTAGCATTAGATTGACACTCCTGGTCCGCGAGGCCATGAGGGGTGTTTGTCTGTTATGAGCATGAGGTCCGGCTAGTGCCATAGCCAGTGCCGGCCCATTTCAGGTCCCATCACTACTGGACACAACCCAACCGGAGGGAAAGGAGTCGTTGGAGGTGGTGCAAAAGAAACTGAGCATCGCAAACAGAGCCCTGCATGCGGGGCTATAGATGCCACCCCAACCTGCGGAGATTAGGCTGGGCTTAGAAGAACAGCAAAAGTACCTACTATTGGCCGGCCTAACCCCCCAGGAGGCAGATGCACTCGACTTTGAGGAAGGGGCACAGCTAGATGATCGGCAAGGGGAGGACACTGACATTGACTTTGTCATAAGAAGAACCAACGAAGAATTAATCACACAACCCCCCTCACCGCATGATTAGGAACATCAACAACTCACCCGCCCCTAGACAGACAAGCCACGTTCAAGGAGCAATGGAAAAAATTGGTGGAAGAAGCCAGAAGGCAGTTGCAGGCCAAGCCAGTCGTACGGCCATCCACATCCCTCCCACCATGCCTCAATGACCTCCCAAAGCAATTCCACGCAGAGCTGGTGATCAGGGAATGACAAGAAATCAAAAAGGACCCTTTTTCTTTCTATTTCCTTATGCCTAACAGCCTGAGAAGGGTCCCGACGATCAAAGTAATGGAGGAGGTGATCGCGACTGGCAGCCGACTGGGCCAAAAATAGCTGCACGACAGGGCAAAGACCCCCACTCTGTGGGGCACGGAGGAAGTAGAGTTTTGGCAAGACAAAGTGTTCGAGGTGCCACACACTGTAAGGGGCTACAACTACCAACCCCTCTGGAGAAGGCGAATATGCGGTATTAACATGCTCACCTGGATGGCATTTTGCAACACCCTACCCTATGAGAGGAATGACCCCACATTCATGGCATATCCTCGTAGGGTAGGCGTGGATTTTGTCGCCACCATCCATGGGCGGCATGACTTCCCCATCATCTACAATTCCAACACCACCTCCTTCGAGAATGCCCTCCTTTTTTATTTAGGAAGACTAACCAACTCCATGACGTGCTTTCTCGCAAAATTCTCCTCCTGTCCCGATCCCGCTTTTATAACTACATGTAATTACCTTAGGCTTCTTAAGCTATTACTCAAGCAAGATCTGGCACCGTAGGAGAATGGCTTGCCCCCCCTCTTTTTTGATCCCAATGCTATTGATAGCTGCGCTATGGCACGCTTGATGATGAGAGCTAGCCTACTCCCCTCCTTTTGCCTAGCTCTCCTAGAAGACATGAGTGACAGCCAATTTACTAGGTGTAATCACCCCTTCCTTTCCACCACCTCTCTCCACATCTGCATGAACTTGAAAGGGTACATGCAAAGCCACCAATTTTTGTGCAAATCCATCCACCCTCCTTCCACCCCCATTTAGACGAAGAGGATTAGGCCTAGCTGTCATTCATTCCACTACCAAAAAAAAAAAACTGACTAGTCAACATCACCCACTTGTAGAAGCACTTACCACCACATACAGCACGATCACTGCACCTAGGGGTTCTTAAGTTAGGTGTGTCCGATGGCTTTGGTCGGTCGGTTCCACTCCCAACCCCCTAGCCCTTTTTGCTCCCCCACTTCATGCTTAGGGCACATCAAGGGCACGACACACCTAGGGAGGTAACACTCACCTATGGTTAGACCTGTCACCCTAAGCCACTGACACTGCACCCCCTTAGCACAAATGGGGTCCTCAAGTGTGGGATATCACCCAGGCTCGCCTGCGGTTAGACCCACCTCCCCATTCCACTAGCACGAGCACAATGCACTAACATGCAGGGTGCCCATGGGATTTTAGGGTTTGTATATATAAAGTTCAAAAAGTGAATGAGAGCTCATTCTTTTGGTGCATGGCAACAAGAGTCTTTTTCTTCTTCCCTCCTTATCATATTCTTGCTTGTGTGTGCTCTTGAGAGAGGGAGTGTGAGAGTGTGAGGGAGTGAGTGTGCGAGAGTGAGGGATCAAGAGGGTGAAGCTCTTCACCATCTCTTCTTCTCTTCTCTTCTCTCTTCTTGCACGCGCGGCTATGGAGGATGGAGCTTGGAGGTGGAGGAGGCTTGAGGATGCTTGAGCTTGCATCTAGGATCGTGGAGCTACCGGTGTGTGTGAGAGAGGAGGCAACTCGTATCGGCATCAAGGTAAGCTCACTACACTCATAGGATCAACACTGTGTCGGCTAGGTGAGAGATAGCCATTAGAGCTCGCTTGGAACGCTTGAAGCAATAAGCGGTCCATGGGTCTTGGCAGTTGAGCGAAAGCTCCCACAGGCTGCAAGTTAGATTTAATGCAAAGGACTGCTTTGTAGAAGACTTCAATGACAAGTGCAGGTTGGTTGCAAAGGGAAGTAGAGTTGGACGTATGTTTACTCTGGATGCTGGAATTCCTACTATGAATGCTGCTATGTATGCTAAAGGAAATGGTGTTATTGCAGATATTGAAATTTGGCACAAACGCATTGGACATGCAAATGTACAAAGGCTGAAATTAATGCGGTCCAAAGGGTTGGTTACAGATTTGCCTACATTTAGAATTGCAAAATTTCATAAGGTATGCGAAGCATGTCAGTTTGGTAAGCATGCAAGACAACCCTTTTCACATGACAGAGATGTAAGCAAAAATATCATTGATGTTGTGCATACAGATATTTGGGGGCCTACACAAAATGTATCTCTTGGAGGCAGTTCATACTTTGTCACATTCATTTTTTTCCTAAATTTGTTATAGTGTGCTATAGCTTATCTTGAAGAGGGCATTCTTGGCTTCGATTTGAACTAAAAAGTTTTGAAATCGAAGTTCCCTAGCAAAAGTTATAGCCATTTTTCTGACAGGGGGTACTGCAGGACTGCACTATTATGGCAAGACATAAGGGTAAAAATAAGGTCCATGATGATTATGCTCAGAAAATCAGAGACTCCATGTTGGATAATGCACCTCAAGAGAGCCCTGAAGATCCCCAAAAACAAGGGGAAGTTAGTATACTCAATAATACTCTCTGCGTACACATGAACAAAGACATAGAGAACTTCATGAGGCCCTATTATCAAGAATGGAGCAAATGCTTTTGTCTACTGATCAAACAAAGTCTTCCATTGAGAAGTTAGTAGATTCAACGACTCAAACAAAGGCTTCCATTGACAAATTGGTGGAATCTAATGCTCAAATTATGGCACAAATCTCCCAATGGATACAGATGCAAATGGGATCTAAAGAAGCTAAGGAGAAAGCCTATTCAAACAGTGAGCCTTCAGTCCCACTTCAGCCATCTAACCACAATGGTCATGGTAATGGAATTATTGGACGAAGAGGCATATACTCAAATTCCTAGGGGTCCTCTACCAACAAGAAGATTGCATAGTGGTTCTCAGCCACCTATTGGGAGATTTCCATCTCAATTTGGGGGTTCAATGCATGGTACTCATGATTAGTCTATTTTGGGATAGCAACCATTCTATGAAAGAGAGCTAAAGGACAATATTATTTTAGCCAAATTTAATGGTCAGTCATCTTCACCATCTGATTTAGAGGAGTGGACCTCTAAGATGGAATCCTACATATTCCCTAAAACTGATGACATGAAGATTCATTTTTATTCTTTGCATTTGAAGGGATTTGCCCATACTTTGTGGAGGTATATAAAAAAAGAAAACATACTTATAGAGAATTGGAAAGCTTTCAAGGCACTTATGGCTGAAGTATTTGTCTCCCCTCTTGAAAAAGAGAAATTGGCACGGAGATGGTATGGTTTAGAACAAAGAGGCCTAAGCGTAAGAGAGTACACTAACCAATTTCTCAACCTAACCATGTATGTAGAAAGCATCAATGATGAGGCTAAGCTTCACAAGTACATGTATGGTTTAGAGCCATCTTTATCAAGCTGATGTCATGGCACAAAACCCTACTTCCCTCTTTAACGCTATGGAGCTTGCGGAGTGCTATGGAAGAAAATATAGAAGAGAATCTTCATTTTAGCATGGATTTGGACAGCCAAGGACTGTTTTTAAACAGGGGAAAGTTGGTAACACTTATGGCAGCAATCATGTGCCAAATGGGAGCTTACGGGTGCCAACTTATCCACTATTCAATGCTTCTAGACTTCAAACCAATTTCAAGACAGCAAACAGTCCTAGAGTTGACTTCAAACAAGGGGACAACAAGCCTAAATCCAATTCAGTCAACATGAATCCTAAATCCATTCCTATGGATCTTTACAAAGAAAGAAAGGAGAAAGGCTTATGTTTCAAGTGTGGGGAAAATAATACACATGATCATGCCTCAAAGTGTGTATATAAAAATGTCAAACCCAAGCTTCAAAGTGTGTTAGTCTTTGAGGATCTTGAAGATGAGATGGATGAAGCCAATGCAATTGCACTCAATGCTGAAAATGAAGATCTTGAGGAAGAGGTTGGGCAAGAGTATTTTTATTATCCAACTGACTCCTTTCCTTTTGATCCAGGTGGAAGTGTACCTTTTAATCCAGATGGGACTTGTAATGACACACTTGCTGCCACTAGTTGTTCTATTTCCATGGATGCTTAGACAGGATCTAAGAGCCCTAATACACTCTGTATGAAGGGTAACATTCATGGAAAGCCAGTGTTCATTCTGATAGACAGTGGTAGTACTCATAGTTTTGTGAATAAGTCCATCATGGACAAGCTGAACCGTATTCCCACAAATTTACGGCATCCCATTAGAGTTCAAGTGGCCAATGGTGAAGAGGAAATCAACACACAGATATGCCCACAGGTTTCTTTACAACTGGCTGAAATGTTTGAAGCAAAAGTAAACCTGATTACTTTGGAAATGGGGCCTATAGACATCGTACTCGATTGTGATTGGTTGATGACATTAGGCAGGATCACTATGGATTTCTCACAGTTGTATATGGAGTTTATCTTCAATGGACAACTCATCCATTTACAGGGAATTCCTAGTAGATCAAATTTTCATCTTATTACCTTTCAACAACTCAAAAGGGAGTACAAGAGGCATTCAGAAATATTTGTTTTGCATTTGAATAAAGAGATGAAAGATCAGCCCAATAATTTAGCAAACCATCCAACCTTGACAGCTCTTCTTGAGGAGTATAGGGATTTGTTTGAGGTGCCTACTTCATTGCCTCCCAAGAGAGCAGTAGATTACCCTATTGATTTGGAGCCCAACTCAAAGACAATTAATAAGCCACCTTACAGATTATCTAAGTGTGAACGAGAGGAAGTAGCCAAGCAGATCAAGGAACTTCTTGAGATGGGATTCATTGAATCAAGTTCTTCACCTTATGCATCTCCAGTTTTGTTAGTCAAAAAGAAAGATGGATCTTTCAGAATGTGCATTGACTACATGGATCTTAATAAGATCACAGTGAAGAATAGGTATCCCCGATACCCAAGATTGATGATTTTCGTGATGAGCTCAAGGGGCTCGATTCTTTACAAAGATTGATTTGAGGTCAGGGTATCATCAGATTCACATGCAAGAGGGTGATGAAGTCAAGACTGCTTTCAAGATTGATCGAGGGCTCTATCATTTCTTAGTGATACCATTTGGGCATACAAATGCTCCAGCTACCTTCCAGAGCCTGATGAATAAGATTTTATAGCCTTTTCTCTTTCAGCTTGTCTTGGTGTTCTTTGATGACATTCTAATCTACAGTAAGACTTTACAAGATCACTTGGCACATATGAGGAGGGTTTTTGATGTATTGAGACATCATAGGCTTTTTGCTAAGGAGAAGAAGTGTTCTTTCATGCAAATTGAAGTGGAATACTTGGGACATATTGTCAGTGGAAAAGGAATACAGGCTGATCCCAAGAAGGTGCAATGTATAAAAGATTGGCCAACACCCACTACTACTACTTCTCTTAGAGGATTCCTTGGTTTATCTTCATTCTATCGCCGATTCATCAAGCATCATGCGGCCATTGCAGCTCCTTTGACTATAGGTTGAAGAAGGAGGCTTTCTTTTGGGATGCTCTTGCAGATAATAGCTTCAACCAATTAAAGGGACTTCTTACCTCTGCTCCTATCTTAGTATGCCCGAACCTTTCCAAAGAATTTACCATATAGTGTGATGCCAGTGGCCGTGGCATTGGGATTGTTTTGTTACAGGAGCATGGAGTGATTGCCTTTGAGAGCCGTAAGCTTACAGATAAAGAAATGGCCATGAATGTTTATGACCAGGAGATGTTGGCTATCTTGCATGCAATTAAAAAGTGGCACCATTACTTGTATGGCAAGCAGGAGTACACATTGATCACAGGGTTCTTAAGTATTTCCTTACTCAGTCCAATCTTACTCCTAAGTAGGGTCGGTGGGTAGCTACACTACAGAATTATGATTTTGGCATCACTCATACGAGAGGCAAAGAAAATATAGTGGCTGATTCTCTTTCTCGTATGTGGGCTTGCAAAGTTTTAGCTATGACCGAGTTGCATAATGATTGAATCAAAGAACTACATGAGGCTTATCTTTTGGATGAAGAATTCAGCCATATTTTTCAGAAATTACAGCAAGGTCTTATGGAAGAAAACTCGTATTATCAGTTCAAAAATTGCCTTATTTGGTTGAAAGGCAAGAGTGTCATTCCTTCTACCTCTTCTTTTACACGGAAAATTATGGAGGAACTACATTCTTCGCCTTTAGCTGGACATTTAGGAGTTTTCAAGACCTATGACAGGGTCAGTAAAAGTTTCTATTGGAAAGGACAGTGGAACGATGTCAAGGACTTTGTCATGAAGTGTATGCCTTGTCAGCAGAATAAGGACAGCACCCATAAGCCAGGAGGTTTGTTGCAGCCATTACCTATTCCTACAGGTAAATGGACTCATATTACTATGGATTTCATTACTGGCTTGCATATTACCAAGAAGGGATGGAATAGTATATATATGGTGATAGATAGACTTACCAAGGCAGTCCATTTTATTCCAACCAAGATCCAGTTTACTGCCCCTCAAGTGGCCAACTAGTTTATGGAGCAGATTTTTAGATTACATGGTTACCGCAGGTGATTGTTCATGATAGAAACTCAAAGTTTATGGTCAAAGTTTATGAGTAACTTTTGGCAGGCGGTATTTACATCTGTGGGCACTAAATTGGCTCCATCTATGGCCTATCATCCACAAACTGATGGACAGACAGAAAGAGTCAATAAATGGTTGGAGACTTATCTTCGCCATTTTTGCTATGATGTCCGAACTTCATGGGATTCTTGGTTACACTTGGCTGAGTTTGCTTATAACAATTCTACCCACACTAGTATTGGAGTTTCACCCTTTGAGGCTATGTATGGTTACAAGGTGCCCTTACCCACAATCATCTTTAATGAAAGGATCAATCCTCATGGGAAGGAAGAGGAATCCAAACCCTTCTTCAGCAATGCAATCCTCATGGGAAGAGTTAGAAAGAATGCAATCCTCATGGGAAGGAAGAGTTAGAAAGAATGCAAACCCTTCTTCAGCAATGCAAGATGAATCTTAGGAAAGCTCAAGACCAAATGAAGATGTATGCTGATGAGAAGAGGTGACCTTTAGAGTTCCAAGAAGGAGAGTTGGTCTTACTGAAGGTGCCTAATTCTAGGTACTCCACATTAAAAGATGGATCTAGTAATAAGCTTGCTCACAAGTTTTATGGCCCTTACCGGATCCTTAAGCGTATTGGAGACCTGACATACAGATTAGAGCTTCCCTCTTTCACAAAGATTCACAATGTCTTCCATGTTAGTCAGCTCAATCCTTTTTATGGTGATCTAGTGGATATAGTTGATGAGCTGCCGCCTATTGATGAAGAAGGTCTTATTCAGTACATCCCAGAGGCTGTTATAGGTCAGCGTGAGAAGAAGCTTCGATCTCATTCTATCATGGAATATTTTATCAAATGGAGAGGTTACCACTTGAGGAAGCTTCTTGGAGGCCTGATTCTATATTGGATGAGTTTCCTTTCTTAAGGGATACATTGATGGTTGGAGCCTATTGATTATGGAGCTAGTGATGATGCAGACAGGATCAGGACAGCACGCTGTTTTAGAACAATTTTTATTGTGCCTAATTTTCAGAAATAAGCTATCTACATGGGCTTAAATTACTCTTTAAGATCTCCATTTTGATATATGACACGCCTCATTTGGACACTTCTACTAGAAGTTATGGCAGATTTGGTCCAATAGGGTCTATTTACACAGCAAGCTGTCTACTTCATTTTGAGATTATCTGTTGAAGATTTTATGGATCCATATACTTTTGAAGTATTCCAGATCATGTATATAGCTGAGACCTACTCTTGTTCTTCAATTTTAGTCCATATGTTGGTCATTCTTCATTCATTTTCCCATTGTAAAGCTGTAAAAACAGAGTAGTACTTTGTTCTATCCATCCTTTTCTAGTCTTTCAAGTTTGTTTTTGAGGACAAAAACTTTTGGGAAGGTATGGATTGTAAGAAGCTGGGAATAATGACTTAATGTAAAAATAATATTGATATTATGCCATGTTACAGTGACATTGGTATAAAAGGAGAGGACATGTAATTTTTCACATCTTTTTGACACATTAATACAATTACTATCCTTCTCTCCCATCTTGCTCATAGCTTCCATGGCTTCTCTCTCTTTCTTGTATTTCTCTCTCCAAATCTAATCTTTCTCTCTCCTCATCACTCTCTTTCTCTCTCTTCTACGGTATTCTCTCTCCTCTTTCTCTCTCTGACACATTTATTGATGATTGTTCAAGAAAGCTAATATGGGTATATTTCATGAAAGAAAAGAGTGATGTATTTAAGCACTTCAAAACTTTCAAGATTGCTGTTGAAATAGAAATATGCTTGAAAGTTAAGTGCTTGAGATCAAATGGAGGGGGAGAGCATCTCTCTAATGAGTTTAGTGACTTTTTGAGGTCTCATGGGATAAAGAGACAATTTACTTGAAGGTATACCCCACAACAAAATGCGGTTATAGAAAGAAAAAATAGTCATATTATAAAAGTTGCATGGACATTGATGGCTAAAAGAATATGCCATTTTTTTTTGTCTGAAGCTATTCATATCACTATCTATAATATGAACAGAACTCTAATAGTTGCAATTCATAGGATGATCCCTGAATAATGCTTTACATGCAAGAAGCCCAATGTGTCACACTTGAAAGTGTTTGGTTGTATTGTATAAATTCATGTTCAAGATGAGATGCAAAAGAAGCTTGATCCAAAGGCTGAAAATGTATTTTTATTGGATACTCTTTAGAGTAGAAAGGGTATCATTGTTATAACCTTGTCATAGGTGAGTTCAAAGTGAGCAAAGAAGTTATTTTTTATGAGATGATCATTTGGTATGCAGCTAATTGTGATGCATTGGATGATGATGATGATCATGATAGTTATGTACAGAAAGAAAAGCAGAAATCACGAAGCCTTAGTGGACTAGAAACAAAATTTGGCAGACCTTTTAGGGGGAGACTAAGGAGTACCCCCCACATCTTCATGTATATGTACAAGTGTTGTAAGTAAAAACAAAGGAAAGAAGAAAGTGTCGAATGGTGATGATGCATCTACTATAGTCATTTGGGATTTGATGGGGATTCTAGTGATTCAAAGATTTTGGATGATGAGCTTGGTATTCCTTTATTCAAGACACCAAGTGTATAGAGAGCACTTGGTAATGTAAAGGCTCCCCTAAGTGACCTAGTGGTATGCAGGTCTAGCAAGGTCATTTACCCTATTAAAAGATTTAATTTTGAAGGTTATGTAGCTCACCATTATACTTATATGATAAAGGTGATTGAGGATGTTGAGCCCACTTGCTTTGAGGATGTTGTTGGTCATGCTCATTAGGATGCAACAATGGATGAGGAGATGGCTACATTATAATCCAATAAGACTTGGGTTCTAGTACCATTGTCTAAGGGTAAGAAAGCTATTGGGTGTAAGTGGTTTTACAAAATCAAGCATAACGCAAATGATTATACTAGTAGGTATAAGGCTAGGGAGGTTGCAAATGGCTATGCTTAAACATATGGCATAGATTATGAAAATACATTCAGTCTAGTTGCTAGAATGGCAACTATTAGGCTGATTACTTTGGTAGCAACCAAAGGTTGGAGTTTGCAGAAAATGGATATCAAGAATGCATTCATGCATATGGTGAATTGCAAGAAGAGGTGTATATGGAGTAGCCATCAAGTTATGAGGATTTAGAGCATCCCACATATGTACGAAAGTTAAAGAAAGTGCTATATGGAGTAAAGCAAGCACCTAGATCATGCTCTGGCAAGATCAGAGAGTATCTTGTCAGCATTGTCTTTTCTGTTTCTGATCCTAACCACTCACTTTATGTGAGAAAGGGAGATGTAGGGTTAGTCATCATAGTCACCTATGTCGATGACTTGATTATTACAAGTGATAGTGATAGTGGGATTACTGAAGTTAAGAAATTTTTCAAACAGAAGTTTAAGATGAAGACTTGTACCCTTGCATTGATAAGTTCGAAAAGAGGTAATTACAACCCAAAATCCCCAAAGACATGTGTACCATAATCATGTCATTAGGGACATACTAGTGAGAGGAATTAAAAGATTACAGAGAGAGGCTATTTTACCTAGGTGATGCCAAGCAAAGGATAAAAGAAAGGCATTCGGAGAAGATATGATAGCAAATGCCAGTGTGAAACAATTTGGGTCAGCATTCCCAGTCGAGGCCTGCAAGAGATAATCAGCATCTAATACATGCAAGGAATCACAAGAAAGGTAGCTAATAGCAAATCAAAGAAATATTACCATAATGTGTAGGGGAAAGCAAATATGGCAAGAGATATTATGTGAACAAACGACTATAGACTAAAGCATAGCACATAGCATATTAGTTTTGGTAAAAGCCCAAAGAGAGGGGAAATACAAAAATATTGCCTATGAAATAGGAATTGGAAAGGGTTAGGGTTGTGGTACCCTCCCACCTTCAACAAGAATAACCCAAAAAAAATTATTGGAAAAATAACATTAGAGTAAACTAGACATAGGATTAGACAATAATGTAGGGCAAATGGATAAATGTAATTGGTATTAGAGTAGGGATAATAAACTAGAGAAAAGAATAATGGAGATAAGTAAATAAGTGTGTGAAAAATTATAATTATTCAGCATGTGAGGGAAGATAAAATTTCACTGCAAATAACTCTAAGTATGTCACCTTGAGAGCGTGGGAGACAACTCAAATTGCAAAGATTATCACATAATGATAATAAAATTAGACCATGGTGGAATATCAATAACCCACAATGCACATCTAAATGGGCCATTGGTGGGTGGTGGTACACCAAGGGACCACCACCCGCCTCAAGTGTGGTCCCAAGGTGACCATAAATATAGGATTTACATAAGCAACCTTAGTTGTGCCAAATCTAGCTTGAATAGGGGTTGATCAAATAGTGAGATACATGGAGATCAATCTCCAAAGACAAGCTTTCTCAAAACCATTATTTGCAAATCTTTGCATGAGTTAACGTATATATATTTGTGCAAAAAAAAGGTAGATTTGTTGGAATATAGTATAGGTCCTATTTGTGAAAGGATAATCTTGTGGGCCCAATCTGAGGGTTGATTTGATTACTGCTCCCGTGAATGTATTGAATACAATGGAATGGCAACTTTCCCTTTTTATTATAGATCATAATAAAAGCTTCATGAGAGTAGAGAATGCTCAGTTTGAGAAATTCTGTGGCAGTGGAAATAAAGTGACCACCGTAAAAAAAGTTGAAGTTGTTCCCAATCAAGTCAAACATTAGAGGACCACCCATGTAGATGGAAAAAATGGATGTTTCATATTGGCAAAAGAAGATGGTGGGGTTAGGAACATTAGTTAGTGGCAAGTCATCATAGAAATGAAAAGTGTGGGAGAAATGTTTGAATATATCATATCTCTTCACAAGAGTTAGTCTTTTGCAGAAATTGTATTCAAAAGAGGCAAGATAAAGGTTGCACCATAATGGGAAGTAGCTAAACCCCATAGAAACTCCCTGACATTATCTTCTCAAATTTTGAGATAAAGTAATGAAAGTATAATTCTTGAGTTTAAGGCACTCTTAATGAGAAGGAGAAAGCCTCTTCTTTGGGAGAGTTAGACCATTTTGTGTGATTCTTGATGAGCAATAGTATAAGATAGGAGGCTTTACCAAGCATGAGTGAATGACATCTTAATGATCTTACTAATAATTGAAGTAAGGCAATATTCACCATGTTGCAAGATGTTTTCATAACATTTGGAGATAGCTGCTGATCAACTATTGAAAATTATATGTGGCAAATTGATAAAGGCTTTCTGTACTAAGGGAATTAACCAAAAAGATTAAATGTGAAATCCCAAGGTTAAGAATACTTTCTCATTGAGCTTCATAGCTTGTTCCATGAAACATTCCTTGCATGCATTAAGAATCAAAGAAATTTTGTGAGTATATTCTAAATAAATAGAGTGGGTAGCATTGGTGAACCATCTAAACTCTTGTTTATGGGTTTTAAATATGCCCATAAGAAAGGGGGGTTTAGCAGACACAGGTAGTGATTCCTCAATCTTACCAAATGCTTTATTATCTTGCATAAGGTTACCAGGATCAAAATTAATGTTTTCAAAGTTGGCACCTTGAAATCTTTCTTTAGCCAACTGCATTAAATGTACCTTGCAAAACATAGAAGGGTTATTGTTTATCCCAGCAATATGGAAGTCCATTAGCAATCGATGAAGGTCACTAGTAGAATCCATTGGATTATAGCATTGATGTTTATTAATTGGGATATTCCATAGTTTCTTATCCAAGAAGTAATCAAACTTGAATAGATAATTATGTTCATTAAGACCCAATACTTTTAGTAGGTCTTTAAAGCCACATTAGAGCTATTCCTTAGCCTCCATATGATTGTGAGGTTCGATGGAATATGGTTAAGACCTTTGGAAAGGTGAGACCTCAGATATTCATTAGTAATTATCTCTAGTTTTGTGGTGCCAACATGGTTGTAATCCAAAAATTAGTAGCATTTAGAGTAATTATGACAATTACAAGCAAGCACCTTAGAAGTGAAGGTGTCACATGGCTTGTAAAAGATGGACTTGAGAGAAGGCCAAAACTTTCACCTAAATACAATATTATCTAGAACATTGGTAGGAAGTGGTTGTTTAATTTAGCTATGTAAAGCTAGTTGCTAATATAACCATGAAATGCATTACAAATCCTAACTATGCTTTTGATAAATTGTGAATCTTTGAGGTTAAAGAAAATATATCTACGAATATAGATGTAAATTTTAGTGAATTTTTGAAATATATAATTCAATATGAAGCCTCAGTAATACACCTTGACTTATAATTTGGGATGTGGTGTCGCATATTGATGGGCCAATTTTGTAAATACAATTCCAAGCACATATATTACATGTTGTATAAGCACTTCCCTAAATTTTTTTTCTTAGTCATTTGAGTTTAAAATCTTTAACTCAACCTTGTAAGTACCAATGATTTTGTTTCCAAGTCTTCTCCTCTTCTTTGTGTGCATAACCCAAGTACCAATAGAGATGGTAGAAATCTACCACTAGTTATCAAGATCAAAATTGTTGTATATTGTGGTTGCTTTGATAGAAGATGGATGCTAGGAATGTAGATTTTTATTGTATATTGTAGTTGCTTTGATAGAAGATGGGATGTTGGGAATGTGGTATTGTAGCAAAAGATGAAGCAATAGAAAATGTCGAATGAAAAGTAGAAGTGAGAATAACAAATCATGTGCAAAATGGTGGGAGTTTTGGTATAATGTTTGAGAGTTTTAAAAAAATGACAAGGAGACTACAAGGGTGTGTGAGGCTAACAAAAAACATTGCCATCTAGCATCTTAAATTGTTCAAGAGTTTCTTGCTTTCTATGCCTCAATGAATTTTTATCCCAAAAATACCTAAAAATGCTTTATGTTGAAAATTTAAAAAATGGAATAGAACATCTTTAAAAAAAAAAACCTATTTTTACTACAACGGTAGCTCTCTCTTTATTGGTTAAGAGGCTTTCTCTCCATGAAACTAAAAGGCCCAAAATGAGTCTAAGTTTTTCCTAATGATCTTACCCATATACGCTTCTTTTTTTCAAGATTTTTAAAAGTAAAGTAGAAACAACAAAATGTGAAAATTATAGCACAGTATGCAATTATAAACATGTATTGATAATCTCTCTTTAAACTTGTTGAGTCGAATGTTAATATAATTTATGATTCCAAACTTGCCAATAAGAGAGAGGCTAATGGAATTTGGCAAACGCTAGTATATGACTTTGATTTTCAATGGAGGGAGAGAGGAGATGAGGGCTCTACTTATGACAAGCTTTGTATTACCTAAAACAATTGACAATGTGCTAAATTTGGGTCAAATTTTGTGTACTCAAATCAACAAGTAAATAACGTATAAGTTGAAATACTAATGACAAATGTGGCAGATGTATCCTACCACACACAACTATATGTTGGCAATATTATAAGAGGTATCAATTGAGTGAGTTACACCTATAAATTTATTATAGATGTAGCGACAATGATCAAGAATTGCTTGTATACATGGAGTACAGGTTGAGATCATTTGTCTTCAAATGAAGAAATTGTTGGACACCAATGTATGTAGGGCGAGGATTTGGCTGCCGAGCCTAGCCTTTTATGACATGCCCTCATGAAAATACAAGCCTAGGTTAGGTTCACAAATAACCGCCATATAATAGCCACATGTATTAGTTATACGAATGACAAGAAATGCCTTTTGTCTTTCTTTTCTTAACCCAACTATGATGGTAAGAAGGGAGAGTATGGATGTGTTGTCTAAGCTACCCCAAGAATTGATGTGTTATTAATAGACAAACAATGTTATAACATAGGTCAAGAATCACTAGTATAGAAGGAGAAATGGTCCCATGAAAACACAAGCCTAGGGCAACACCCACATGGCACAGATATTAGTTGAATGAATAACAAAAATAAAAGTCTTCGTAAAGAGGTTTCTTTTCCAAACCCAACTCGGAAGGTGACAAGAGAGCGTATTAAACGAGTTGTCCAATAAATTGAGGTAGCTCATTTTTACTTTCAGATGTAGATTGCTAGAGGAGAGGCAGGTGTCTCAGCAAAAATGTCACACTGTCTTCTCCATCCCCTCTCGGAAATTAGGCCCTCCAGACGAATGAAGACTTGAGTGTCTGCTTTCCCGGATCTGCTCTTCTCTATCTCTGTCTCTTGTAAGGAAAGTGAGAGAATAGGGGGTAGGGATTGAGGACAGAAATGGGCGAATATGCAGAAGGAAGTAACACTCTGCGACGTGTGCTGCTCTCAACAGCAGATGAAGGAAGAAAGGAAGACGAAGATGGATCGATTACAGACTCGGGGGAGACTTTGGACTGGCTTGGGAGATCCGCATCTCAGAAGCAGCTGGGCGGCAAAAGGACGCTTCCCATCAGTCTAGGTTTGCCACTGGTGTTTGACGATCTCCCACTCTCTCTCTCTCTCTCTCTCTCTCTCTCTCGCTCTGTCTGTGGTCCTCATTACTTGAATTTTTGTAATTTTGATTCCGCCCGTCTCCGCTGCCATGGCGCAGCACAGGCAACATCTGCCTGTGGTACACAGCGTACTTCGGGGTGTTCTTCAACATGGTGCTGTTCTTCCAGAACGTGCTGGGGGAAGGCAGCGCAGCGGCAGCCAACGACACCAACAACTGGCTGGGCTCGATGTTCCTGTCGTCGCTGCTGGGGGCCTTCGTGGCCGAGTCTTATCTCGGCCGCCTGTGGGCGTGTGCCCTGTTCCAAGGGGTCGCATTAGCGGTGAGCTAATAGCATTTTAAGATTGGGTTTCTACTTACATTAAAACAAACACCATCTGATCGAACTCCATCCAGGGCATGGCTCTCATGACAGTCGCATGCACCCTGCTAGTCTCCTCCGAGAGCTCGATAACCAGCCAGGGCACTGTCGTCTTCTTCTATCTCTCCATCTACCTCATCTCTGTGGGATGCGGGGCCTTCCAGCCCACCCTGCAATCGCTGGGGGCGGACCAATTCGACGCAGAGGGGGATAAGGCCTCCTTCTTCACCCTGTATCTGGTGATAAACAATCTGGGGATAGCCCTCGGGGACACGGTGATAGTGTACATGGTGACAGGCACAGGCTGGGTGACAGGGTTCGGCGTGTGCACGGGCGTGGCGGCAACGGGGCTGCTGCTGTTCCTGTGCGGGGCGCCGATGTACAGGCAGTACAGGCACAGGGGGAACCCCTTCACGCGGGCGCTGCAGGTCCTGGTGGCGGCGGCGCGGAAGTGGAGGCTGGAGGCGTCGCCGCCGGAGCGCCTCTTCGAGGCGGAGGGCAGCGGGGGGAGGCAGCAGCACACGGACAGCCTGAGGTGGCTGGACAGGGCAGCCACGTTGGCGGAGGGGGAGATGAAGGAGGGCGTCGTGGGCGGGAGGAGAGACGCATGGCGTCTCTGTACAGTGTCGGAGGTGGAGGACATGAAGAGCGTGCTGCGGCTGCTGCCGGTGTGGGCGAGCAGCATCTTCTTCAACACGGTGTATTCGCAGGCCGGGACGCTGTTCGTGGAGGAAGGGGAGACCATGGACACGAGCCTGCCGGGCGGGCTGTCCATGGCGCCCGCCACCATGAACATGTTCAACATCCTGGCCGTGGTCTTCCTGCCGCCCCTCTACAACGCGACGGTCGTGCCCCTGGCCCGCCGCCTCACGGGCCTGCCGCGCGGCCTCTCGCCGCTCCACCGGACGGCCCTGGGCTACCTTTTCTCCATCCTGTCGCTCTCGCTGGCTGCTGTCCTGGAGAGCCAGCGCCTGGCCCGCGCCCGGGCGGGCCTCGCCGCGCCTTCCGTGTTCTGGCAGGTTCCCCAGTTCCTGCTGCTGGGCGCCGCCCAGTTCCTGGCGGGCATCGGGCAGCTGGAGTTCTTCTACAGCTACTCGCCCGCGTCCCTGCGCAGCCTGGGGAGCTCCTTCTGCCTCAGCTGCATCGCGCTGGGCGACTACCTGAGCTCCGTGCTGGTGTCGCTGGTGACGCTGCTCAGCACCCGCGGCGGCAGCCCCGGCTGGATCCCCCGGGACCTCGACGATGGCCACCTCGACTACTTCTTCTGGCTCCTGGCCGCCCTCGCCTTCCTGAACGTCCTGTTCTTCATGGCGTGTGCCAGGTCTTTCACTCGTTATGAGCACTCTCGCATGGATACTCCATCGTGATTGCTCTCTCTCTCTCTCTCTCTCTCTCTCTCAAACTGGGGATGAACGGGCCTGAACTCGAAGGTCACACAGTAGGTAAGGGAAAAGTGGCTTAACGGTTGGGCCCATCGTATTAATCGTTGACGATTGATTTGGATTGGACAACACGCGATTTGCAAGAGAATACTCATTCCCTATTTAATAAGGCCACTAATCGTGCAATCCCTCCTTTTTCTTGGGCTTAGTAGGATCAGTAGGGGGTTGGGATAATCCTTCAACCCCCACTACAAGTGGGTGCGACCAAACCTTAACGAGTGGAGGGGGGTTCCCCTCCCCCCCACTAACACTGGGGGTGCGACTAGTCTCTTAGTATAAGTTTTGGAAGAAAAAACTTGGTGCATCTTTCTTTGATGGATAGAAATTACTACGCCGCCATTGAGAAAAAAAAGAAATATTGCAAGATCACTACTATTCAAATGAACAATAAAAGTAACTGCAATTACATGGAATGTTAGAGGGCCTTGCGTTGAAAAGGAAGGGAATATGTTGCATGTAGTGATTAGGAGACAACTTCATATACTTGCCTTGTAGAAGATAAAGATATGTGAAGATGTAGTGAGTTGTTTTAATTTGCCAAGCTATGTGTCTTTTGTAAAGGATTGTGTCAAAGGTTGGGGGTTACTAATATATTGGTGATGTGAGACATTGTGTCAAAGGTTGGGGGTTACTAATATATTGGTGATGTTAGACATTGCCATTCCCTAGATTGACATTGTTAGCTATAGTTTAGCTATAGTTGTACAATTAGTTCTCTCAGGCACATTTATGCATTTCTTGTCAAGTTAGGGCATTTTTAGTGGTCATCAAGAGCTGTATCTTTTATTGGGCAGGTCACACATGCAATGGACAGGCAATAGTATCGTGTGGTAGTTCGACTGTTGATTGTTGATGTAGTGTACCAATTTTAGTTGATCGATTAGTTTTGGCAATTGAAGCTGGTGGACTTAGTTTTTTTAAGGCGATATTTTGTGCTCTATACATTCAACAGTCTGCATATCCTCTAGCAATCTCATCAAGATTGGTACCTTTTATCAGGCAAGTCACATAAGAAGTGGATAGGTGATAGTGCCATGTGGGAGTTTGGTTGCTAATTGTTGATGTAGTCGGCTAGTTTTCATAAGTCGATCAATTTTGGCAGTTAATATTAGCTGACTTAGTTATTTTATGGTGATGTTTTCTGTTATATATACTGAAGAGTTTGCATGCTCACTCCACTTGGTGGTGGTGAGTGAGATTAGCTTGAGGGGATACCTCAACAATCCGCTTATATATTTGCCTTCTTTCATTTCAACCTTCATTGAATGTAGATTTATGTATTCTATAGTCTCGTTTCTCTCATCCTCTTCTCTCGTGTTCATTGTCTTTTAGACTTGTCTATATGCTTTCTCATTAACTGTACTTAAGACATTGTATTAGAGAACTGTAGAAGGGTTGATTGATTGTGGATAGATATGAAATGGAGATTTTTTCATGACAAAAGTTTGCATTTTCATCACTCGGAGGTAGAGGTGAACAAGTGAACTGTAGGAAAGGAGCAAAGATGCTATCTTTTGCAAATTTTTCTTGTTAATGAAGAAGAAAAAGGTTGCATTTATAGCCTTTTGGAGAAAATCTTGATTTTTAATCATCTTTGGCGCTTCTACGATTGAAACTCATTAGGAACAAGTGGAGGAAGTCCTTGCAAGGCACTGTGTGTGGAGTGAGGGGAGGTTGCTTTTGTTTTTATGTAAATTATTCTATTTATAATGTCTATCGAGATCAAGTTATTATGGATTGTAAGGTCTTCTTATTATTGATCCTTCAAATTAGAAGCTCGATGGGAAGAGTTACCGTATTTGGTGGGTAGTGATGTTTGCTGTCTTGGAGTCCTATGATTTGGTGGAGCTTGTGATGATTGAGGTTGTAGATTTTCTTATAGCATGCGATGCCTCATCCGAGCTTGACATTGATGAGAAAATCGAGTTGATAAAGGTACAAGCACATTGGGGACAAAGTGAATATTTGAATTCATTCATTTGTTCTCTTGCACTCTAGCTATTACTGCTTATATTGAGCACTTGATTGTGGCTTGAGAGAGATGGCTAGAGTTGGGACCAAATGTATAATCAAATTATCGTTGTGAAGTGGGTGTCCTTGGAGGTTCAAATGCAGACTTTAAGTCCCAACAAGTTTTCTTTGCAGGCTCATGTCAATAAGCTTCGGCAATTGCAAATGCAAGTCCAAAATGCAGCGAAGGTGATTACCTTGGAAGACATGGCGATAACTCTTCTTTTACTGTTATTGCCTTGATTTAGTGCATTCTATTCGGTCTTGATTACTTTAGACTAGAGTGAGACTTTTAAGTGGGAGGAGTTGTTTCTAATGGTCTTAAACTAAGATGAACAACTCAAAGGTTAGAATACTCCCAAATTGAAGGCCTTGATTGATCATCTTTCCAAAAGAAGGGGAAGAACAAGGTCAAGAACTCTAAGCAAGAAAAATCTAAGGAGACTACTTGTCATATTTGTAGGGAGATAGGTCATTGGAAGAAGGATTGCCTTGATAAGGACAAGGATACCAAGGAAGAGAAGACTACAAAGGACTTGAGAGCAGTGGCTGCACCTTCATTGACCACTTTCCTCCATTTGGAGGTGATTGAGAATGCTTCTCTGAAGGCCATTAATGCAACAATGTTGACCTCATAGTCTCATGAGTGGATTATGGATAGTAGCGCTTCTCACCATATGCGTCCTTTAGATGATATTGCTCGTATGCATCCAATGCATGGAAAATTCCCGTAGGTGATATCTCGTTAGTCTCAATCAAAGGCAAAGGTGATATGTTGTTGATTCTGGATGGGCAAGGCAGTGCCCACTGCACGCATGGGAAAATTCTCATAGGTGATAGCTCGTCAATCTTGATCAAAGGCAAACGTGATATGCAACTAACTCTAGATAGGCAAGGCTATGCCCATCTATCATAGATACTCTATGTATTAAGTTTAGGGTATCATCTTCTTTTAATGGAAAAGATTTGTGCTCTTGGCCTTATAGTTGGGGAGGTTATAGCTCATAGTCCCAAGGATACAAGCTTTATGATCTCGTTTCACGAGAGAGATATATGAGTCCAGATGTTTCCTGTCCTTGGAGATCTTGGTGATAGTTGGACATTTACTTTTATGCCCTTTGGAGTCTTTGCCTATTGAGGCTCCACCCTCAATGGTGGAGGTGGAGATTGCTTCACCAATGGATTCATCCATTGAGCTAGCCCTGATGAACATTCTAGAGACTTTGGCAGAGATAAGCGACAAGGAGAGTATTGACCTCCTCCTTTTGTTGGGCACATGATATACTTTGTGATTCAAGGATTGAGAGAGTCTCTCAGGAGTGGCAGTTGTAGGATGTCCTGCGATGCTCTTGGAGGAAGTAGACACATTTCATCGAGCTTATTTGTACTAACTATTACTTGATGACTAATGCCATGGAGGATAGAGAGCCCATCTCCATGAATAAGGCTTTACAATCACATTATTAGAAGAAGGCTATGAAGTAGGAGTTATGGCACTTGGGATCTTGTACCTCAACTTGTTTATCAAAAGATGATCAAAAGATGATTGGAGTCAAATGGATTTTTAAGACCAAGTACCATAGTGATGGTACTCCGTATAAGCACAAGGTGTCGCTTATTGCAAAGGGATTTGTATAGTAGCCAAGGGTAGATGGCTATTGTTAGGGTCATTCTTACCTTAGATAGCTATAGGCGATGTAATTTTTTATTAGATGAGCTGTTACAAGCAAGGATATTATTTTTTATGAGATAAGGTGTTGGTATGCATCTAGTGATAATGCATTGGATGATAATGATGATCACGATAATTATGTACAAAAAGAAAAGTAAGAATCATGGAGCCTTAATGGACTAGAAATATAATTTGGTATTACATTTACAATTAGTCCTTGGTGTTATGGAAGCTCTAGACTGTGCTTGAGAGATTAGACTAGATGTAAGATTTGTTACAAGAATTTTGATTACAAGATAAACCCATGTAGGGACACAAGGTACAATGATAAGATACGAAAAATCCCACAGCTCAGGACCATAGGTATGGATAATAGGGCTCAATAGGATATGAAGGATCCAACAACCCAAGACTATAGGTATGGATACAAGATATCAGAATTACAAGATCTCTCTCGATGGGGATGTATTGGGGGTAAAGGCGCCTTTGCCTAGCCACCCGTGTATTACTACACTGAGAGTACCCGCCAATGCACACTACAGGTGGTGGGCGTCCGTCACCATCACTTTATTTTTTATTTTTTTTACTGACAATTTGAATAAAGGAAGGCCTTGTCACACTTTGTGACTGTTGGAGTTCCCATTCGTGTCTCTCTCTCTTCTTGCTCTTGCTCTCCGCCATAGCTTACTTCTAAGCAAGCTTTGATCATTCTCACATTTTAATTGATATCAAAGCTTTGGATTATAGCTTGATCATGGAGCTTGGCCCAGCATTACTTTAGTCCGGATTAAAGGCCTAAAGCTTGGAGCTTCAACGCCAGTCATGGCTTCTTCCCCCCGAGGTAAGATTTCATCTCCCACCTCTCCCTAGCCCTTATAGGCTCTTTGCAGGTGTTCCTTGGTTTCATTGGGCATCTTGTATGTCCCCATTTGGCCCCCTATCCTCAGTATAATCAACAGGTTCCACAGTCAGCTTACGTTTTTTTTGTGCATGTTTCAAAATCTGGCTAAAAAATCTCATTTTTTCTCATATCTCGGGCATCCAAAACACGCTTTAGGCAAGATAAGAGTCTAACTTGGGATTTTGGCACGCTCCAGACGCGATGGTGACATCGGATCTATCAAATCCTGATCACAATATTTTTTGCAACAAATCTGAGTTGATTCACATTAAGAAAATGTCATGCTCTTAGCTTATGTGATGCTCTCGAGGCTTGGTATTTGATGCCCAAATACTTTGGGAATGTTTGTCCAATGCTTTGTGATACTTTGGGACTTGGTTTGAGCTTCCATAGCTCGATTTATGCAGGGATTTACTACTGTACATTGTTTGGAAAACAAGGTTTTATCAAGGACGGCTTATGCATAATGCTTTTTGTTGACATTCGAGTGTCATGTTGGATGTATTGATGCTTGGTCATCATGGTTTATGTTTGGATATGCTATTTAAGAGGTATTGAGCCTTGATTTGGATGTGGACACTTTGTTGTTAGTTGGGATTTATGCTACCTTTGTTGACATGTTATTTTACCTCTAGTTTGGTTATGTCTATTGGTTTCGGGCTATGTCTTTGGAATATGCAATGAAGTATTGACCTTCGGGGTATGACATCGAGCTTGTTTTTGGTTTCGGGTCTTCATTTGACATTGATCTTAGCTTTGGAATGCATTTGATGCTCTATCTTGGATGTATATATGGCATGTATGTTACCTATATCTGACCGGTCTTGACATGCTTGGCCTATGCCACTACTACATGCTACTTACATTGTTTGGAGCCGATTGCTACTAGTGCCTTATCTTAGCTTGCATCTGGCTTTCGAAAACTTGGGATATTTCTTGGCTTGCCAGAGTTGTATTTGGGATACAGTTGATGTCTATGGATGCTTTAATTGAAGGCTACAGGGCTTATATGCTCATGATCTCTTATTGATGTCCTGTCTTGGATCTTTCATCATTGGTGCTCTCATATGCCATTCTTGAGCTTCTTGGCTTAATCCATATGGCTTTTGTGCTAGTGGGAGCATTGTTGGATGTTTGATAGACATTGAGTAGGTGGTTTATGCTATTGAGCTTTGAGTCTTCTGAGACTAGGATCTTCTTCACTTGGATGTTACATGGTTGATATGTCGTGGTTCGCATACATGTATTTGGGCTAACTTGAGCTTCACACTCCCTGAGCATACATCTCTTTGTGTCAGGTCTTGCTAGTGTTGTGTACACTTTGCCCTATTACACAGAGGGTGTGTCGGCTTACTGACGGATTCGTTTGACATGCTTGGGTGTTTGCTCGATGTCCGTATGACTGTCATATGTTGATTTATGCCTACTTGAGGCTGGTTATGCTTTGATAGTTAGTGGTTGATTTAGTGCATTGATTTTCCCTATAATTTGCTCTCATTGTACCTGGCTGTAATTTATTACAACAAGCAGTTATGTATGGAATGATGTGGATTTTTTATGTTGAATCATCCTGATTTTATGTACTTTTGATGGTACTTGGTGGGCAACATCATTAGCTATCTGTTCACGATATTTTTACCTTGGTTTTAGTGGTATTTTTGGCTGTTTACAACAGAAAATAGCAAGCAGTTTTGAACTGTCTACACTGTTTTGGACTGCATTATGGGTTCTTCTTCCATTGACAGTACTATCTTTAATATCACTAAGCTTGATGGTACGAATTATACCTATTGGAAGAGCCAAGTTTGATAGATATTGGTGCAGAAATCGCAGATAAAGCCATTAAGGATGCATGTCGAGCAGCTTGAAACTATGACTGATGATGAATGGGATGAGCTTGATGAGTTATGCAAGTCCACTCTCATCTTATCTCTCATTCAACAGGTGCATTACAATGTGGTTAAGGAAGCATAGAGTGCTTGGCAGCTTTGGAATAAAATTAAGAATCTCTATGACAAGAAAAGTTCAGTAAGTCAGATGTATTGTCTGAAGCAGCGTATGGACCTACGCATGAAGAAGAATATGACAATGTTTGCTCATTTGAGCTAGTTCCATGCTATTATTAAAAACTTGACTTCGTAGGGTATTACATTTAATGATGAGGTTATTCCATTTTTTTTGCTTGGGACTCTAAGTGAGTCATGGAATGTATTCCGCACTCCCTTATGTACTCTTGCTACTATTTTGAACTTGCATGATGTAGAGTGTTTTTTTAAAAGAAGAGATCAACCGTAATAACTTGGATGTCTCTCATGTGTTGCATGCTTTGACTATTAGAGACAAAGATGGTAATGGCAAGAATGACCGTGGGAATGGCCATGGTAGAGACTCGCAGAAGTCTAGGTCTAAGTCGTGTGATAAGTCACACAGCAAGTCTCGTGGGAGAAATGCTAATGTGACATGTCATCATTGTGGCAAAAAGGGTCATACACGCCCACAGTGTCATGAGTTGCGCAATGAGAAGCGCAAAGAGAGAAGGGGAAAGACAAAGTATAGGAAAAGTCCTATGAGATTGCAGCATTATATATGTGAAATTCAATGTGAATCGAGAAGATAAATGTCATACAGACTGATGACTCCGATGAGTACATATTTGTAGCTAGTTTTTGTGATGTTACATCGTTGACCGATGTTCACTCTATGTATGCACAATGCTGGCTTTTGAATTCTAGTGTTTCATTTCATGTTACACCATGCTGTGAGTGATTTCACTCCTACTGCACTGTCTCTGGTTCAGTTCGCTTGGGTTTTGATATGTCACTTGCTATTGTTGGCATTGGGGATGTACGACTGCAGTTCTCTACCGGCAATATTTTTTTGTTACAGGATATGTCATGTACTTGCACTTACACGCATTCTTATGTCTGGGCAGGGCAGCTTGATGATGGTGGGTTTCATGTTTCATTTGGGGATTCTTCCTGGAAGATCACTTGTAGTAGACTTGTGCTTGTTAGAGGTGCCAAAGCTGGCATCCTCTATCCTCTTGTAGTTGACAGGTTCTCTGTTGACCATGTTTTGTCAGTGGGTTTCATCCCACATGTATCTCTTTGGCATGCCCGTTTGGGCCATATGTCCTTGAAGAGAATGAAAATATTTTCTGGTTTGCAATATTTATCGTCCCTTGACTACGCATGTTTTGATTCATGTGAGCATTGTCTTTATGGTAGACAGACTAGGAATACACATAAGAAGTCTGGTAGGACATGCATGAGTAAGCCCCTGGCATTGGTGCATTCGGATGTCTGTGGGCCCATGCCTTGTCAGTCTATGGGTGGTGCAAAGTATTTTGTGACGTTCATTGACGATTTTTTGCGTAAAGTCTGGGCTTACCCCATTAAGCTTAAGTCCGATGTCTTGGCTGTATTTCAGAGATGGTTTGCATTTGTTGAAAACCAGATTGGGCATAGGGGCTGAAATGCCTTAGGACTGACAATGGGGGAGAATATGTGTCATGTGCTTTTGAGCAACTATGTGATGAGAGGGGTATTAAGCATCAATTGACTGCCTCCTATATCCCACCTTAGAATGGTTTGGCTGAGCGGATGAATAGAACCATCTAGGAGTGTATACGCAGTATGCTTAGCCATGCACGCTTACCATAGAGCTTTTGGGCTAAGGCAGTTAGTATAGCTGTGTATGTCATAAATAGATCACCTTCTGGTGGTTTGGATTTTCAAGTTGTAGAGGAGGTATGGACCGGGAAACCTCCATCTTATGCGCATCTACATGTCTTTGGATGTGAGGCATTTTGCCATGTGCCCAAAGACAAGCGTACTAAGTTGGATCCTAAGAGTGTTAAATGCATTTTCCTTGGCTATGGGGATACAAGTGAGATGGGTTACCGCCTCTGGGATCCGCAAGCGCAGAAAGTCATTCGTAGCCATGATGCAGTCTTCCATGAAGACAAGATGCATAGGCAACCTGAGAAGGTGGTAGAGATATGCAGGGTTATATTCCAAGAGGAGACACGTGCTCTTGCACAGCCAATTGGACATCCTATAGTTGGTATACATGGCCAGAGTGTTGGACCGACCATAGAGCCTGTCGTGAGATGGTCTACTAGAGATAGACGTCCACTTGATAGATTTGAGCCCTCGATGCATTATGTCTTGGTTACGGATGCAGGAGAGCCTCTCATCTATGATGAGGCAATTCACAGGGGTGACAGTCACTCCTGGGAGAGGGCTATGCAGTTTTTGATATAGACTCCATACACAAGAATATGACTTGGGATTTGGTTGCACTGCCTTAGAGCAAGAAGGCTTTGCTATGCAAATGGGTGTACAAGTTGAAAAGTATCCCTGGAAACCCCAAGTTGGCTTATAAGGCAAGACTTGTCGTTAAGGGTTTTGAACAGGAGTATGGAGTTGACTTTGGTGAAGCCTTTTCTCCTGTGGTCAAGATGACCACCTTATGCTTGTTTTTTGTCTTAGTTGTGTAGCTTGACTTAGACTTGTACCAGATGTATATCAAGACTGCATTCTTGCATAAGGATTTGTATGATGAGATACATGGAGCAACTTAAGGGCTTTGCGAAAACCTGACAGGAAGCACCTAGTGTGCAAGTTGAAGAAAAGTCTTTATGGCTTGAATCAGGCACCTAGGGAGTGGTATTATAATTTTGATGCTTTTATGCAGTCACAGGGCTACAACAGAAGTGCTATGGATCCGTGTCTTTACACGAAGAAAGCCCGTGATGGCTCATTACTTATTTTGGTACTTTATGTGGATGATATGCTGATAGGAGAGAAAGCTCATGATGAGCTGGATGCTCTTAAATCTTAGCTGAAGAAGAGCTTTGAGATGAAGGATTTGGGACATGTCTCTCACATTCTTGGTATGCGCATTAAGTGCGACAGGCATCAGGGACTACTCTACCTCTCACAGAGGGAGTACATCATAAAGCCTTGAGCGTTTCCGCATGTAGGACTTAAAGCCTATTGGCTGTCCATTACCTTCTTATGTGAAGGTTTCACAGGTTGATTGTTGGCAGACAGATGAGTAGAGGGCGGAGATGGTCAAGATCCCTTATGCATCAGCCATGGGCAGTTTGATGTATGCTATGATAGCCACTCGTCCATATATTTCCTTTGTAGTTGGTGTTGTGGCACGCTATATAGCTACACCTTGCAAAAAGCATTGGGATGCTGTAAAGGGTATCATGAGATACCTAAAGGACACAACAAATATGTGTATTTGTTATGGTAACCAGGATACAGGAGTTGTGGGCTACACAGACTCCGATTATACAGGACATGCAGATAGTAGGAAGTCCACTTCCGACTATGTCTTTACCTATGTTGGAGGTGTTGTTTCTTAGATGTCTAGGGTTCAAAAGTATATGGCTCTCTCTATCACTGAGGCCGAGTATGTTGTGGCCACTAAGGCTTGCAAGGAGGCCATATGGTTGGGCCATTTGGTTCATGACCTTGGGATTGATACTATACCTACACTGCATTCAGATTCTATGAGTGCTATTCAGTTAGCCAAGAATCCGGTCTTCCATATGAAGACGAAACACATTGAGGTGAGGTATCACTTCATACGTGGGGTCGTGGAGGACAAGTCTGTTGACCTTGTCAAGATCTCCACTGATGAAAATCCTGCAGATCTGCTCATTAAAAGTATCACTACTGAGCGCTTTGCCTTTCTCAGGAGATTGATGGGCATTGGATGAGATGACATTTTTCCTCATCTTGTTGTACATGTGTACATTGTACTGTCTTTTCTTTTTCTTTTCACTCTCACTAGGGCAGATTCACCTTTAAGTGGGAGCTTGTTGGGGATAAAGGCGCCTCTGCTTAGTCACCCGTGTATTATTACATTGACAGTGCCCGCCACTGCACACTTTATTCTTTTAATGACAGTTTGAATAAAGGAAGGTCCGATCACACATTGTGACTGTTGGAGTTTCCATATGTGACTCTCTCTCTTCTTGCTTTTACTCTCCGCCATAGCTCACTTCCAAGCAAGCTTCGATTCTTCTCACCTTTTAGGATGAACAATATACAAAATAGTCTTAGACAAGATCTTGTACTACGAGATCACAAGGTGATAAGACAATAGGAGTATAATGGAAGATAAGACAAGACTAAATACCATGACTAGACAAGAACTAAAACCAGAACTTGAATTTACTTGGAGATCTTGACTCCTTGAGCTTTCAAGATTGGCATTGGCAAGACTAAGGAGCTCTATGGCGAGCTCTTCCTTTTATAGGTGCTAGAGGGTGGCTAAATATCTTCTAGAATGTTTCATGGTGACATCAGCGATGATGTAGAAAATGATATGTCATATCTTCACGAAGGTTCTATGATGACATGGCAAGGGTGGGTTCGCATGGTTGGCTCGAGGATGTCATGTTAAGGGTGCATTTACATGGGGTGTGGATTCATATGATTTGAGTTAGAATTAATCCATACACTCAATCATGGCATGTTTGTGACATCATCCCTCCTCTAGCGACGAGTTCCACGAGGAGTGGCTTAGTGATTTGGTCCAAGTTTCATTGGATTCCTCTTATGAAATTCTTTAACTTTGAGAGGTACTCTTTGGAGATATTTTGCAGGTTCCCAAGTGCGATCATTGATGTCATATTCTTTCCAGTGAACAAGGTATTCCAATTGACCTTGGGAGATCCTTCCCTCTTAGTGGTGAGCTATAGTATGGCTCAAGCAAGGAAACATGCAAGACTGGTTGGATCTTCATGGTGTTGGAGAGTTGGAGTTGGTAAGCAAGTGGGTTTATATGGGCTACGATAGTGAAGGGCCCAAATCTGTAATGGTCTAGCTTGGTGGAGGGCCTTGTTGTTTGGAGGTTATGCCTGAGTAACCATACTTTATCACCAACTTTGTATGTTGGATGTTGGAGATGGTGCTCATCCACATAGTACTTGTACCGATTCTGAGTCTTTGGATTTGTTGCTTGAGTTCTTGGTGTATATTTGCTAGATGTTGAGCTTTATCTCGAGCGGTAGGGTTTTTTAGTTGATTGGAGAGATGTATAACCACCCTTGGATGTTGAACATAGTTTGCAAAGAAAGTTGTTTGCTTGGTAGTTTCATGGATAGTATAAGTAAACTCTAGAAAGTGCAAGAGCTCAAACTAATCATTAGGATGGTAGTTGATGATACAAGGGAGATATTGTTCCAAGACTTGATTTAGCCGTTCTGTTTGATCATCAGTCTATTGATGATTGACTGTGGATAACTTAACTTGGACTCCAAGGAGGTTGCAAAAGCTCTTCCAAAAACTAGATATGGATTGGGGATCCCAATTGCACTGATGATGTCATTTGGGAGTCCATGTAATCTGAAAATGTATGTGAGCAAGAGTCTAGCGGTAGCTGTGTCTATGATGGTCTTGGTGATGTACCATTTTTGTGAACCTATCTACCACAATAAGAATAGATTCATATTTGTCTAATTTAAGAAGATCTGCAAATGAAATCCATGGACATAGAAGACTAGGGTCACGCTAGGATAGGCAAGGGTCGTAGGAGGCCATGTAGTTTGTGACGAGGTACCTTGGCCTTGTTGTAGATATCACATGATTTTATATATATTGCAACTTCTTTCCACATTTGGGGCCACCAAAAATCTCTTGAAATAGCCTATAAGGTCTTATTAACTCTAAAGTGTCTTGCTGATGGGTTGTTATGGCGATGTTGGAGTACTTGGAGTCTTGGCTTCCTTGGAGGGATGTAAAGTTGATCCTTATATTATAACAATTCATTAGTTTCTTAAAACTCACAAACTTCATTTTCTTTTTTCTCTTGATTTTTTCTCTTAACATTGTTGGCCAAATCATCATGTGGCAGGGATTCATGGATTAGTTGGATCAAGTTAGGGTCGTCTTGGTGACAACTGGAGATGGCTGCTAGCTAGAGGTGCTTTGGCTTGAGTAGTATTGCGTGTTGTTAATAAAAAACTTCTCCCTTTTTAGATGTTAGGTAGGATCTTCTTGGTAAAGCATTGGATTGGTATTATTGGCATCCTGGGTAATAGGTAATGACAAAGTTAAACCTAAATAAGAAGTTACTCCAACAGGATTGTCTTCGATTGAGGATGTGGATTGCCATAAAGTATTCAAGATTTTTGTGATGTATATAGATAATAACTTTATGGGCTGCACCCTCTAGATGATGAAGACAAGTATAAAAGGCATCTGCAATGGCAAGGAGTTCTTTGTCATGGATTTCAGAGTTTATCTCTGGAGGGGAGAACTTCCTTGAGTGGAATGCCATTGGATGTGTATAACGATCATCTCCATGCTAGGATAAGATGGCTCCTAAGGCATAGTCTGATGCATTAGTCTCTAAGAAAAATGGCTTGATAGGATTTGGGTAGACTAGGATTGGGATAGTGGTGAAAACGGTCTTTAGGGTGGCCTGGAAGGCCTTCTCGGCTTTTGGGATCCATGAGAACTTTGAGTTTTCTGTGAGTTTGGTGAGTGGTGTGACTATCATTGAGTAATCCTTGATAAATTTCCTATAGAAGTTGATAAAGCCAAGGAAACATTGGATATCGTGGACACTTGTGGATATCTACCATTTAAGAATAGTCTCGATCTTCTTGGGGTGCATAAAGATTTCTCTTTGGGAGACATTGTATCCCAAGAATTCCAATTCTGTCTAATGGAAAAAACACTTCTCAAGTTTTGCATATAGTCCTTTTTCTCTGAGCTTTTCTAAAACTAATTTTACATGGTGCTCATGCTCCTTTGGATCTTTTGAGAATATCAAGATATCATCCAAGTATATAACTACAAAATCATCTAGATGCTCTCGAAAGATATCATTGCAAGTAACGGACACAGAAGCAGAGATATTTGCTTCTCAAATAGTAGAAAAGGGAAGTGCCAAGAGATTGGAGAATATCCTGATCAGAGACACTAATTAGAAGTGGTTGATAAGGTCAAGGAGTGGGTGAGAAAAGCCCAAGCGCACCTAAAGGATTTGGAATCCATTATCAAAGACGAGATCCATGAGCTCTCTAGCAATAACACACCAGTCTCACCTGCTCAGTTAGGATTAAGAGACACATCCACTCCCCATGTAGCATCACATAAATAGAGCCTAGATGTCACATGTAGGCAAATTGCCCAAGATCATTGGCAAAAGAGTGTAGAGCCTAATGAAAAGCAGGCATTGGCAACTTGCTCATGACATTGATATCAACCCCTATGACTCTACCTTTGGGAGAATTGCTTAAGCCATATGTGATCCCTTTAGGTTTTCTAAACCTGAGCTCAACCTAAGTGCATAAGAAAAGCTTCATTTTCTCATCTTGGTCTTTCAACCTCCATAGCCAACCAATACCTATCTCCATTGGAGGAGCTCTTGTGAGCAAAAGAGGGCATATTGGCTTCCCATTTCTTTAGGAGAAACCTTCCTTAGCATCAGTTGCTCCTTTCTAGCACCGCAAACCCCAACATTGGCCACGCAGCAGGTCGCCATCGTAGAAAAATGTAGGTAGGCACAATTTGGGGCAGCGTGAAAATTCGTACAATTGTGTGCTCATAGCTAAGGGTGAATCAATGGAAGCTACCTTAGGGATTTGATAGCCCCCTTAGTGGGCTATCCTCCCACAAGAGGGCTCCTCAAATCTCGGTCCACATGAAGAGATCTCTGTCAAACCCTAACTATGGATTTCATGGCAGCCATAGCCAGGAAGCTTCAAGCTCACTCATTCTCATTGTTTTTCAATCTGAGCATTATCAATAGTGATTTTAATCACTGAAAAATCCTTATAAAGATTTGTTACTTCCATGTGGAGCTTAAATGCAAAGTTTCTCCTCATTCCATGGGCAATATTAAGCTCGTAAAAATCAATCTACATTATGAGTATAAGAATGGGAGTTGGTAAGAGTGCTTCCTAGCACTACTGATGCATTCAACTGATACTTCTTACTGTTTGCTACTGGTAAATCAGAGAAATGAGTGTTATTGTACTCTCCTCTAATTCATCCCATTGCATAGAGTTGATTGATAAGCCGTGTTTCACCAAGAACTCCTCTAATAGGCCACATTATCAGGAGGAGCCAGAAGTCTAGTCAAAGTTCACCTCATTGAAACCTATAAAAATAGTAAAACTTAAATCAAGGGTTGTTCGAAGAATAGGACCACCAAAATCTTATCTTGAGATATTATATATGTATGATTTTCAACATTTTTCATCGTTACAGCTTTAAAGTTGGCTATCATTTGTAGAGCTATCAACCTTGCTATTTGGTTCGTACCTGGCCACCTGTAAAGGACTAGATACCGCCATTGCCTAAGGCAATAGGTAAGACCTTCCTATAATAGCTATGGCCTATGCAGATGTAAGGCCTCAACTTCGCAAGTTCAATGGAAAAGATTTCCATCCCTGGTAAATCCTGGTAAAATATAAAATGATGGAACGAGGCTCCTGGCCCTTCATAAAAGGGACCAACGTTATTGACCCATCCAATCCCCTTGATATAAAAGATGATGAAAGAGATTAGGCCATCATTATGATTCATTTGGATGAATCTTTAATTCATCATATTGGCCAACTGTCCACTGCCAAGGAGAAGTGGGATGAGCTTGAAAGGCTCTATGGCGCTACTAGGAAGAACTCCAAGATTTTTTTAAAGATTGAGCTTTTTAGCTTGGAGTATAAATAGGGAGAAGATCTAAGCAAGTTTATTTCACATATGAAGGGGCTCATGGCACATCTGGCCTCTGTTGAAGCACCAATTCATGATGAAGATGCCATTGCCATCATTTTGAAGTATGTGAAGAAGGTCTTTCCAACCTTATGACTATCCTAACTAATATCCTGAACCCAACCTTGGCAAGTACCATCCATTCATGCCTGGATGAAGAGAAGAGGAACCATAATGAAGAGATTTGAGTATCTACTTTCCATGAGCAAGTGTTAGTCCATACAACTTCTACAAAGTTCTCATTCTATCATAAAAAAGGGCATATTATAAGTAATTGCTAGAAGAAGTATCCCGACAAAATGAAGTGCAATAAATGTAAAAAGATCGGGCATATCACCAATAAGTGTCCCAGTCTTCCAAAAGTACCTAAGGAATTGGAGGCCACCGTGCTCAGTTTTGGAGCTTATTTGCAAGCTGGAAACAATGAATTGGTTGTTATCCTGAATTTGAAAACAATATACCTACAAGGTTGAACTATTTGTGATGCTTATTTGCTACTGACAAATGCTTGGATCATACCACTTGAGTGATATATGCTTTTTGAGATATTGTGAGTGCTGAAAGTCCAAAGTTTGGACTGATTTGTTGTTGGTTATACCAGAGTATTGATTGGTTATTGTCTGCAGGAATGATACCTATCATTTTCATTTGACATACATGCAATATATTCTGACCGGTGGACATGTATTAACTCCTACATAGAGTGACAACTAAATGAGATGTTTTGGGGCTATTTTGTACTCTTTTTTTAACATATAAAATACTATTGGTTATAGCAGTGTGCTGGCTGTATTTGGTACTGCTACTTGCATACAGTACAAACATTGATACTTGTATGGATATAGTTTGTTGCTAGGATGTTTCACCACTACCATAGAATGTTTTGAACTGATTTGAGCTTGGTTTATGATCAATGACTGCGTTTTTTCATTGTTGGAATATAGTTTATAGCAAATAGGTTGTCAGAAAAACTGTCCTAAATTGCAAGAAACTATCCTAAATAGTAGAAAACTTGTCTTAAACTGTAGGAAAAGGAGTCAGATACTTATAGGTTATATACATCACTGAATACCTAAGCTGCAACTATGGCAAATGCTCAAGGCACTGACAATATCACTCAAATTGTGGGAGAAAAGCTGGATAATAAAAAATTGGCTTTATGGAAGTTTTGTATGAAGAATTTTTTAGTTGGTAGAGGTTATTGGGACTTATATATAGGGTAATGAGGTTGAACCTGAAATGGAACAACTACATAGATACTCACACATATAGACTCACACACACTTGGGCACAACACATAGGCCCATGTATCAAGTATCAGACATAATCTATATATACTTTATGTATAGGATAGTCACCCTGTCGACACAATTTAGGCAAGGCATCATGTAAAGCCACCAATCATAGGCACCACAATTCACTGAGCACATTGTACACTTAGAGAAACTTCACATGACTTCCATTGGACATTCACTTGTCACACACACTAAGCATTTAGGTGCTCACACTCACCTAGGTCCTACACATGCAAGTGTTACATTGGTTTTTCATATGTATATCAGATGCTATGGTTATACAGATTACTGGATATAGTTCTCCAAAGGATGCATGGGACATACTCATGAAGAATTATGGAAATGTAACACATGCAAGAAAGATTCAGCTAAAGTAATAGTTCAATAACATGTCTAGGAATTGCAGAAGCATTCAGGCTTACACTAAGGAGATCAAGAACATAGCGGATTAGCTTGCCACCATTGGATCTTCAATGTGTGAGAATGATATGATTGTAGTGACATTGAATGGACTTGGCAAAGAGTATAAAGCATTTGATACATCTATTTCTGTGAGAGCTGAATCCCTTGATTAGGATGAGTTGATTGCTTTGCTGTGCTGTATGAGGAAGTTAAGCTTGAGTTGAATACAGGTTCTAGTATGTCTCAAAGACATTGTTCTTTACTCTAGCCAGTGTGGTAGAGGCGGTAGAGGTCTAGCTCTTTTTGAGGTTGAGGAGACACTCGAAACACTTATGGATAGCATCAGCAGAATGCTTGGCATGGCACAAATACACAGGACTAGCGTGGATCTGGTGGCTTTTGAGACAGGGGAAGATCACCCCATGGTGGAAGGGGTGGATCTGGTTTATGGCAGTCAAATGATCAGTCAAACAGAGATAAGGATTGTCATTACTACGACAAATATGGACACATTGCAAAGGATTGTTACAAGAAGCATGGAGATATGAAGGCAAAGGGAAAACAACATGGGCACTATGCATCTTCTAGTAGTGCTCATGACGAGCAGGTTGACAGGTTGTTTGCCATGCAACATGTGTCTAAGAATGCATCTAGGAAGAAAAGAGATGAGAGATGGTACATTGATTCAGGGGCTTCAAATCATATGACACCCCATGGAGAATGGTTTGATGAGATGGTTGCAGGTTTACATGGTTATGTGTGTACTGAGGATGACACCCAACATGGCATTCGACACGCAGGAATTGTTCTGTGATGCCTGATGGCAAGAAAAAGAGCCTTCATGATGTTCTACATGTACCTACAATAACCAAGAATATTTTATCAGTTGGACAGATGGCAGAATAGAATCTGTAGGTGAGATTTAATAGAGATGGATGCTGTGTTGAAGAATATAGTAATGACTTCAAATTGATTGCTAGAGGTCAAAGAGATGGAATAATGTTTACTCGATGCCTCAATTCCAGAATTGAAAGCATCCAAATTTGCACATGATGATAGTGCTATATGGAATGTTGAGATATGGCATAAGAGGATTGGCCATGTGAATGTACAAAAGCTAAAATCTATACAGTAGAAGGAGATTGTGCTTGTATTGCCTAAGTTCAAGTATCATGACTTTGAACATGTATGTGACGCATGTCAGTTTGGAAAACAGGCAAGGTTTCCATTTATGAGACATGTATGGAATAGCTCATGACCCTTGCAGTTGGTACATTCAGATGTATGGGGTCTGTCTCATAATGCTTTGTTTTGTAGTGCTTGTTACTATGTATCCTTCATTGAGCAGGTATACTTGGCTTTACATACTGAAATATAAGGATGATGTGCTTGATACATTCAAGGACTTCACGAAGCATGCTGAAAATGAGTTGAGCTGTAAAATTTCATGTCTTAGATCAAATGGAGGTGGAGAATATGTCTCTAATTACTTTGACAGGTACCTTGCTAAACATGGGATTAAAAGACAGTTAACTTGCATCTATACACTGTAGCAAAATGGTGTAGTAGAAAGGAAAAATAGGGTACTTATGGAATCGGCAAGAGCTATACTGAATGAGAAGAGTTTGCCAAATGGTTATTAGGCTGAAGCAGTAGTGATTGCTGTCTATGTGCTGAATAGAACCCCTACAACAAGGATTCATGATGTAACTCCATATGAGAAGTTGTATGGTCATAAGCCTGACATTTCACACTTGAAGGTATTTGGCAACATTGCATATGTGCATGTTCCTGATGAAAAGAGGAAGAAATTGGATCCTAAAGCTGTCAAGAGTGTGTTCCTTGGTTATGCACAAGACCAGAAATCTTACAAGTGTTATGTACCGTCTACACATGAGACATTGATTAGTAGAGATGTTTATGATGAGCTGGCATCATGGTATGGTAATCTTGTTGCTGTGGCTACTAATGGATTAGTTAGCACTAGTAATGCTAAAAATACACCTACAGTGAGTATATCTATGAATGGTTCTACATGTGATAGGTCACCTACAATAAGTCCTTGGTCAAGACGCTTGTGGAGTTGTACTTCTATGTCCACTGACACGGATATGTCAGTGAGGGGGAGATTGGATAAGGGAAAAGAAAAGATGCTTGAGGATGTGACAGGTCCACTTATAGCAGGTTATGAGTCATCCAACAGTGATAGTTTGGATAGTGAGTTGGGCATTCCATATGTCATGACGCTTGGCCCATGAGAGGCAAGCTCAGAGTAAGCCACAGTTATGGAGATCTAATAAAGTCAGAAAATCAGTTGGCAGGTTTACATACACAGGTTATTCAGTCCGCCATTATGCATATATGGCTAGTGTGACATGTTACAAAGAACCTACAAAGTTTGATGATGTAGTTACAGATGATAATTGGTGTGCTGCTACCATGGATGAGGAGCATGCAGCCTAGGCTGAAAATGAGACATGGGAATTGGTTGAGTTACCTGAAGGCAAAGTCCCCATTGGCTGCAAATGGGTATACAAGGTTAAGTGCAAGTCAGATGGTTCGTTAGAACGCTATAAGGCCAGGCTGGTTGCAAAAGGGTATACGCAACAGTATGGCCTTGACTATGAGGAGACTTTCAGTCCAGTGACTAAAATGGCAACAGCCAGAACTGTCATTGCTTTGGCAACATGCAAAGGCTGGAAATTATGGCAAATGGACATTAAGAATGCTTTCTTGAATGGTGATTTGGTTGAGGAAGTATATATGGAGCAACTTGAAGGCTATGTTCACCTGGACTTTCCTACACATGTATGTAAGCTAAAAAAGGCTTTATATAGACTGAAACATGCATCTAGAGCATGATATGCTTGGATCAGTAGTTATTTACAGCAACATGGATTTAGATTGGATGATCACAGTTTGTTCACAAAGAAGACAGATCATGGATGTGTGTTTCTAGTGGTTCATGTAGATGATCTTATCATCACTGGAGATGATGAAGAGGGCATTGCTGAAATTAAATCATGTTTATATGGTGAATTCGAGTCAAAGACCTTGGTGAACTAAAGTATTTTTTTAGGATTGAGGTAGTCTATACTCCTCAAGGTATATGGCTGCTACAGAAGCAGTATGCTCATGACATGTTATAAAAGTATGGTATGGCTAAATGCAAGCCTATGGAGACACCTCTTGATTAAAATTTTGAGCTGCAGATTGATGTTGGGAATGACATAGAGAATGTGACCATGTATCGACGACAGATGGTGGGCAACTTGATATACTTGACTATTATCCGCCTTGACTTATGTTATGTAGTGGGGTTGATCAGTCAGTTCATGCAGAAGCCTCACAAACCACATTTAGATGTAGTTAGGAGGATCATGAGATATGTAAAGGGTACTACAGATTATGGGTTGTTTTATACATATGGAAAATCTCTTGACTTGACAGGGTTGACTGATACTGATTGGGCTGGTTGTGCCTATGACAGGAGGTCAACCAGTGGTTATGCATTTGGATTGGATAGCAGTATGATTAGTTGGCAGAGTAAGAAACATGCTACTGTTGCATTGTCTAGTACAGAAGCTGAGTACAGAGGAGTTTCCTTAGCGGCTTGCGAAGGAGTTTGGTTGATGAAACTGCTGAAAGACTTGGGAATACAGCTGGAAAGCAGAGTGAGATTGCATTGTGATAACCTCAGCAGTGTTATGTTGGCTAGCAATCATGTCTACCATGCTAGGTCCAAACATATTGAGGTTCACTACCATTTTATCAGAGAAATGGTTCTTACAGGGCAGATTGACTTGATTCATGTGAAGATTGATAACCAGGTAGCAAATATATTTACCAAGTCTCTTGGTAAAGAAATGTTCATATATTTCAGACAACTACTTGGAGTTTATCAGATGGTTTGAGCTTGAGGGAGAGTGTTGGAATATCAAGCTCTCATTACTCTTCAGTCAGTCTATCTTTATGTGTGTGACCGACATTAGCTAGATATAGTTGTACATGTGTGTGACATTCAATAAGTCGGTGTAGTCAGTGACTTAACTACAGTTAGTATTGGTTAGTCATACCTATGTGTGTAAGTCTCTTTTAGTTAGTATGGTGGAAGAATAATGGAAGAAGAACAACAATGAGCTGAGGCTCATCTTCCACTCCACTCTGTCTCTCTTCCTCTCTTCCAACATTTTAGAGACATCCTCCTATTGTGCTTATGGGATTCTTGTCCTGAGCCCTCATTCCTCCTTCCAAACAGAGTGAAGTAGGTGTGATTGCAAACATCTCAACACCCCTCCTCAATCACAACCAGAAGTACAAAGTGTGTAGAGGCTTTCGTAAGAAACCACTTGAAAAGTGTGGGCACACACAAACTTGGTAAACACCAAAGGATGTCACAGAAAAGACTAAGTGTGGGTACCAAAGACATGGTAGACATCCAGAGGCTGTAATAGGGGCCTCACAAAGTGTACAGAGGATGTAGTACAAGGTTACATGAGGAGTTTATAAGCTTATGCCAGAAGCATTAGGGCTAGGCAGCAATACAAGGCTAAAAAATTCTATCAGAATAGAAGGATTGATGACGTTTATTCTTCTCCTGGTGGTCTTCTTCTTCTTCTTCTTCTTTTGCTCCATGGTCTTCCTATTCTTTATCAGCAACTAGATAGGCCGTTTGGGACCTCTTTTTGGCATGATATAACTTCTCAGTGTGTCCAGTTCTTTTGCAAAAGTCACAAAATAGTTGGCGGTCATTTCTTCCTTTGTTCGTGTTATTGACATATAACATTTGTTCTTCTTTAGAAGTACTTGATTCTTCTTTATTCTTGATTTTCTTTTCTTCTTTCAATAGAGAGACCTTAATGTCAACCGGTTTAGGATTTTGGCATGTTAATTAAGGTGGTTGAAATATTATCATAATTAGAAGGCAAACTTTTTAGCAAAACACCAATACAAATATCTTTATCCATTTTGAGATTTATTCCTGCAAGTTGGGTTAGGAAACTTTCCATGTAGTTCAGATGAGATGCTAAGGATGTATTAGGCTTCATATCAAGTCGAAAGAATTCAATCAGTAAACCATACTTTGAGGACTTGGACTGTGTACCAAACAATGTATGTAATCTATCCCAAGTGTCATGGGACGTGCCACAAGCATCTACATGATGGATGTAGTTGACATCAACTCCAATTTGACGATGGCATGTGCTTTGCCATCATTCTTCTGCCAAGTAACTATAGGAGTTGCATCTCAAGGCTTCCTTTCTTATCCAGTGGTAATGGCCCATAGGTCCTTCTTCATTAGGATGAGTTTGATGCAGGTTTGCTAGGTATGAAACCTGACTCTTTTGAAGCGAGTTGTTGGAGAGTCTTTTCCCATGTTGGATGGCTGAAGCATCAGGAGCAAATTAACACTAAAATTCTCAGATTAGATCAGTAAATGAGTTGATTGTGTCAAAGGACACAAGTGGCAAAAGTCACTGAATGAGTGTCAATAGACACTATGCTTGCATCTTCTTGGGTCCTCCAAAAACTTCAAGATCTTCCAAATCCAAATCTTCCCCTCCTTGCTTTGATGCTGGGATTTCAATTCAAAGTGGTCTTGGCCAAGTTTAAGTGGCAGGAGAGAGAAAATCAAGGAGAGATGAGCTTGAGAGATTTTGGCTATGGTAGACTTCTTTAGGGTTTCTATGCTGGCCTGGTTTTTCAGTCCCAGAAGCTCACAGAAGCGAGTATTCCACGAGACCTTTAGTAGTGTGGAGTAAGATTTTAAACTAAGCTTCAATTGCCCTCTAAGCGCAGGATGAATGGCGACCGGTATGCAGAGATCTAGCATTAGGACCACACAATGCGCCTATTTTAACAGTAGGCAAAGAGAACACACAATGTTGGGCAGTGTGTAGCCTAATGTCTACAATTTCTATGACAAACTAATGTGCCTTGAAGTGAAAAAGATATTCTCAAAAGAAAGTGTGAATAGATCTGGTTTGTATTATAAGATCCAAGAGCTCAAAGTTGACCAGGTGATGTCTGGCTATGGCAGCCATTGAAGCTTCACTAGAGGTAGAGTGAGAGTGGAGCTAAAAGTGAAGTCATGAGTTGACCAGAAGTGAAGATGAGCTGAGCTAAGCTAGGCCATGGCTGGCCAGGCTCTGATACCATGTTGAAACATGGATCCCCATGACATGGCAATGTGGAAGCTATGGAGGTTGAAAGATGAAGACGAAACTCATGAAGACATAAACAAAGACAAGACCAATTGTCACACAAGTGAATTAGGTTCCAAGATTGAGACTTGGACTCATAAACACAATCTTGTGTGTGGACAATGACACAGACACTTTACTAGAAAGTAAAGAGTACTATCATTTCATTAAAGAAAATGAAGCAAGTACAATGCTTTATAGGAAAGTCTAGGTAGCACATCCTCCTAATGTGCTTATGGGATTCTTGTCCTGAGCCCTCATTGTTCCTTCAAAAGAGACTAAAGTAGGTGTGATTGCAAACATCTCAACATTAAGCGCATGCTTGCTATGCTTTACTTTGTCATGAGCCAATTGTAGAAGTTTGGATTATACTCCAAGTGGACGTGGTGGTCCATGTCATGAGTTCTAATGCCTATGTGTGTAATGTAGGTCAAGACATCACCAAGGATGTCACTGAAGTTCATCTTGCTAGCAATGTGAAATTCCTCCTCAGTCAGGATTTGATCGAAATAGGGGTGGGCCGTGACATGGTCCTCTAATGGTCATTGTAATGAATGGCCAATATGAGGTAGGAGCCATATAGGTTAGATTATACTCTGAGGTTTTAATCACCCATGTTTGCTCGGCATTGCTCATAATTTGGTACCTTCTTGTTCCCACTAGAGATGAAAAGTTTACCATTTTCTTTGAAAAGAAGAGTCAAAGTCGGCTAGCTTTTTCAGCTCTTCTAGCTCTTGGCTTATTGTTGCAGAGACTTTACTCCTACTATAGGATGTGATCAGTCGCTTGTTTGCGAGCTTGCTCTCGAGAGATCTTGTGGGTGATCAATTTGTCATCTACCATGGAAATCTTGATAAACATGAATTTGGATTCTTCATAGGTGCATGACAAGGAGCATACATCTATTACTAACGGCTCATCTAGGATACCTAAGTCTAGCCATTCATAGCTCCTAGCTAGCGTGGCAAAGGTGGTGTCTACTCATCTAATGCAAGTGATTAAGTCATCTCTCGTATCATGGCTAGATCCAAGGCAAAGCTAAGGATAGATCTAGACTCATAGGAGGGTCTGAGGCCTGTAGGAGATTGGGGTTTGGACCAAATAACTTAAGAACTGATGCTTCTTTTGTAGATTGGTCAGTAGGGTATTTTGGGCCCATTTATGCAAGGGGTTGCTCCTGGGGCTCAAGTGATGTGCTTCTTTCTACTTGTGGAGCTATTGGGACACTAGGAGTGTCTAGTGGAGTTGGTCTAGGGGCTGCTAGTTTGCGATTTTGGTCGATAGACTCATTGAGGTTCTATGGGTTTGGTGCTTTCTATATCAATTGGTTTCTCAATCCTCACTGGCTTACTGCTTTGTGGAGATGGGCTAGAGGACCTAGATTGAGAGGCATGCGTGCCACTCATAGTCTTGGGCAACTAAATCCAGTTGTTGCCTTCATAGTAGCCTTGAGCACGCAATAGGTCTTTGGGCACCCATCATGGCTTGACCGTTTGTTTATTTCTATATCGTCAACTTTGTTCCCTAAACCTAGGGCATGAGCTTCTGTGGTTATGAATTCATGCGGTTTGGCTTCTAGGCGACTGCAATTGTCGTTTGGGTATCCATTAAAGTTGTTGCTCAGTGGTCTTGGGTGTGGCACCTTTAGGTTGCAGTTGGTTCATCTCGACAGGGTGGAACAAATCACGACCCCCATCCTTAGACCTTCACTAGGTTCCTGTACTAGTGGTATTGCAAGCTTTGATGGAGTCACACTGTCCGTATTGTAGAGGCGATAAACCATCGAGACCCACAGATCGCTTATTGCTTCAAGCGTTCCAAGCCGAGCACTAATGGCTACCTCTCACATAGCCGATGCACTATCCATCTCTACGAGTGTAGTGAGCTTACCTCCATGCCCGATTAAGTTGTCTCCTCTCCTGAGCACTCCAGTAGCTCCGCGATCGAAGTGCAAGCTCTAACAAAGCTCCATGCTCCAACCTCCATCGCCACAAGCAAGACAAGAGAAGAAAAGAGAAGAGATGAAGAGAGGAGAAGATGGAGAGCTTCTCCACCACGGTCTCTCACCCTCACACTCTCACTCCCTTACACTCTCACACTCCCTCTCTCAAACACAAGCTCAAGCAAGCAAAAAGAAGGAGAAGAAGAAGAAGAGAGCTACTTTTGGCCACACACAAGAATGAGTTCTCATTTATCTTTTGAACTTTATATAAAGCCCTAAATCCCATTTGGGTGGTCATCCTCTTTTTACATGGCCGGCAATAGCCCTTTTTTCCATTGTCCTCCTATCTTTCTAGCTTCCTTCCTACCGTCCATCTACCTTTACAATTTGCACAGGTGAGAGTCCTCGACAGTCTTAAATTAAATCATGGTGTGCCTTGCACTTTTTTACAAAAGTATTGACTTGCAATTTTTCTTGGCCCGCCTTCGTCTTTTGTTTCACTGTTGCCTTGGCCTTGTCCTTTGCTTTAGAGTTTTCTGATGTTCCACCTTGTTCATCTGAGGTTTAACATTACCCCCCTCCTAGATGAGTTTCAGTCCCATGGCACTTGTTGGTGGTGAGAGGGACGGTGGTGCGGGGTGGCAGGGGCGCCTTGAGGTTGTGGACATACCGTGTTGAGGGTGTGTTGGAGGTTATTGGAACTAGGAGGCTCTTGACATTGGAATACGCCTGGGTATTGGAGGGATTTATGGAACTGAAAGGCCTTGGCATTGGGTATGATCCATGGTGTTGGAGGGATGTGGAGGGGTGGGTCCATCTTGGAAATTCAAAATGGTGTTAGCTGGATCCATCATTTAACTCTTCGTGACTGAGTTCACCTATGTTGAGCTTTGTCATTCACTTTCTGATCGTGGTTGTTGCATTCGCCGCTTGGTGGGTTGTGCTTTATCTATTGGCACATGGTGGAGGATGGGAAGGGCATTGCATGGATGGGGTCTTTGAAGCTTGTAGTGGGGCCGTCGGTTGTACCTAGAAAGAAAAGAAAGGTGCATTACGTGTGGGTGTGTCCCACTTGTTAAGGCTTCAAGCTCGATCTACTATCTTTGGTATGACCATACTTGGCACTTAAGTTGTCCAGATGTACCACACTATGCAGACATTAAATAAGTCGGTGCTTAGGAGTTAACTGCTTTGGTGTGAATGGTCCTTTGTGACCTTAGGTTGTACATTCACTAAGTAGTGTGTGGAATGATAATGAAAGTGAGAGAGCACTCTGCTCTAACTGTTGCTTCTTCACTCTTGTCTCTGTCTCTGATTGTTAACATGATATCAAAGCACCCATGACTGGGCTTTGTGGAGTGCATACGGGAAGAAGACCTGAAGATTGAACTATCAGGGTTGAAGAGAACAAAGGACTGACTGTCATTTTCCTATGCTACAAGGTAGGCATTATCATTGTGACTTGTCATTACTTGAAGGAGGACCTGTGACTTGTTTGGAGCCTTGTAAAGGCTTGGTTGATCATCATTGAGTGGATATACATCGAAGTGATCATCAGCGTGAAGAAGGAGAAGCCCAGATCTGTCCACGCAAACTGCGCCAGGTTATTGATCTGCATATGTTGGCTGGATAAGCATATTGGAAGGGAATGGAGCACTTAAATGCTTGCTAAATCATCATTGGAAGATGGTGGGTTATTGTCCTGGAATGCTAACCCTTGATGTAGAGCTCATCTATGAGATGTGACAGTTGACTACAAATCTGAAAATAGTGAAGACTTGCTGTAATCAGGGTGTATACAGCATATACTTGATTCTACTCAAGAGCTTTGAGCTTCTTGGCATTCTCAGGAGAACTTGTTGAAGCATATACATGCTCTGGGAACCATATGTATTGACTGACATGGTTGTGGACTGAAGTTATTAACTAAAATGCTCAATTTTGGAAAGTCATTGACAGGATGAAATCTGTCATGAGCAGTGTGGGCTGCATGTATCACTACACTATGAAGTGTATTAGTCACTCTAGTTAGCTCCAAGTACACGGTGACTTGCATATGTCTCTCAAATGATGTGACCATTGAAAAGGGAGTTGAAGCAAATGTATGGAGTTGAAGCAAGATGCTTTGACATGGTTCTTGAATGTCATGAACAGTAAATAACCAGTAAATGCCTTCATTGCTACTGACTCTTGGAGACAGATCATTCTTGGATAAGGTCAAGATCATGTATTGAGTTCTATGCATGGTAGCATAAGGTTATGGTATTTTGCAAAGTCTTAAGGACTGAAATACCTTGACAGTGACTGTTTTTTTTAGTGGTTGAAATATACAGCATGTATATCTTGTTTTGTACTTGCAACAAATGTCATATTCTATGTCAGAGTGACTTGACTAGGAAATCATATGCAGAGATAGATCTTTGAACTGCTGCAAGCGTTATGGGACATGTATGACATGTATACTCAATGTTTTTGGCCTTAAAATTATAGCTGGTTACTCACAATTTACAGTTTTTAGACTGTATGTATTTACCCTGGTAGTGAGGTTGCAGGAGTTTAAGCTGAAGCAACTACATAGCATATGTATTGACTGTTATACCTACGGGTTAGACCACTTATTTGTATGTGCTCCTCATTGTGAGTGGTTCTCAGACTACACTACTGGGGGTAGACATTGTGTTGTCCACTTGGGGGACAACTATGCATGTGACATTGCAAGCATTGGCAGTGTGCAGCTATAGTTTTAGCATGGATCTATCTTTACCCCTTAGAATGTAGGACATGTACCCCAACTCAAGAAGAGCTTGATTAGTACTGGGTAGCTAGATGATGATGGTTTTCATACTACCTTTGGCAATGGGAAATGGTAGATCTCTAAGGGATCTAGGGTTATTGCCATGAAGCCCCAAAAGGAACACCAAGGAAATAGGGTTTCTACTACAAGAAAATCTATCTTGTAGCATCAACAACCATATTTTTTATATTTTATATGATCTCAACAAAGAAAAAAACACTGAAAACAAGAAATATTCATGCAGCTTCATAGAAACAATTCTCCCACAGCTTTAACTTTAACAAAATCCATCATTCTCTTTATATTCTTCATAGAATTCTTTGATAGAAATTCAAAACACAAAATAATACTCCACTTTGAATGGAAAAATATCTCATATGATTCGTCTTCAAAGTTTTCACAACTTTCTCTCACAATCACTCATAAGTAGATACATTGTTTTGCATAGAATTCACACACGCACACGCACACACACATACACACACACACACACACTCTCTCTCTCTCTCTCTCTCTCTCTCTCTCTCTCTCTCTCTCTCTCTCTCTCTCTCTCTGTCTCTCTCTCTCTCAACAATACATCATCTCCTCACTACAATACTCAATAATTACTCACAATAATCCTTCTTTGGTCATGGATACCCCTGGCAATGTCAAGATTGTGGGAGAGAAGGAAGGAGTCTCGCTTGAAGCTTTCTTGCTTGCACAATGGGGGAAGACACACAAGGGTGGAGGCTGAAAACTGTTTTTCTCTTCTTAGTTGTGTAAGCCAAAAGAACTCTAGTACAAAGAAATAGAATAACCCTCTATATGGGTCTCAAACCAAACTCAACTAACTAAGGTGGCATACTAACTGAGCCACGAACTAGAGTAGATAAGGATAGCTATCATGTAGCTATTATTCATCGGTGGTGTACCAACCGCATCTGCAACTGACACGTCGGTGACATAAATGCACAACGGTCACCCTGGCGTATCACGAGTGGAGCTCGATATGTCAACACTCCCCCTCGAGCTCAATCCCAATTCCTGCACACCAAGCAGGTCTCTGAACTTGCGCAGCTTCTCTGCGCCCAATGCCTTCGTGAATATGTCAGCTACCTGATCCTCTGTGCTGACATAAACTAGATCAATAAGACCTAGTAAAACCCTCTCTCGCACATAGTGATAATGCACCTCAATGTGCTTTGTTCTAGCATGATAGACTGGGTTATTTGCCAAGTGTATACTACTCATGTTGTCACAATAAATGACAACTGGCCCATCTGTAGACTGATGCATATCATAAAGTAGCTTATGCAACCAAGCTACCTCACATGCAGCCATTGCTGCACCCCTGTACTCAGCCTCTGTGCTCGACAAGGCAACTGTAGGCTGTTTCTTGCTGCTCCAAGTGACTGCAGCACTCCCAAAAGAGAACACATATCCACTGGTAGATCGTCTATCAGAAATACTACCAGCCCAATCAGCATCAGTGTATCCATGCAACTGTATCTGAACCCCAGTCTCATAAAATAGTCCATACTGCAATGTGGACTTCACATACCTGAGTATGCGTCTAGCTGCATCCAAATGTGGTTTCCTTGGAGCCTGCATAAACTGACTTACCAATCCAACAGCATAGCTCAAATCTGGCCTGGTAATAGTCATATAAATCAAACTTCCTACTATGCGTCTGTACATAGTAGGGTCTTCTAGAAGCTCACCTGCATCTGTGCTCAGCTTCACATTCTGCTCCAAAGGAACTGAAATAGGCTTACAGCCTGTCATCCCATATTTGGACAGCATGTCCAATCCATACTGCCTCTGCAAGAGCTGTATCCCACTTGGTGATCTAATCACCTCAATGCCCAAGAAATAACGCAGCTCTCCCAAATCCTTCATCTCAAACTTCTGCTTCAATAGCATTTTCACATGAAGGATATCTTCATCATTGTCACCTGTCATAATCAAATCATCAACATAAATGACAAGTAGCATAATACCTTTCTCTGTTTTTCTCACATAAAGTGAGAAATCTGCCTTGGAAATCTGAAAGCCAATAGTGACAAGATACTGTCCTATCTTGTCAGACCATGCTCTAGGTGCTTGCTTCAAGCCATACAAGGCTTTCTTCAACCTGCAAACAAACTCAGGATGAACATCATGCACATAACCTGGTGGCTGCTCCATATAGACCTCTTCTTGCAAGTCACCATGCAAGAAGGCATTCTTTACATCCATCTGATGTAAAGACCATTCCTTTGATGCAGCCATAGCAATGACTGCTCTTACGGTTGCCATCCTTGCAACCGGACTGAATGTTTCTTCATAGTCAATGCCATATGTTTGTGCATACCCCTTGACTACTAATCTTGCCTTGTATCTATTCACAGAACCATCTGCATTGTGCTTCACCTTATAAACCCACTTACAGCCAATTGCATTCTTACCTTTAGGCAAAGGTACCAATTCCCATGTAGCATTTGCTTCCAAGGCATCCATTTCTTCATCCATGGCTTTCTCCCATTTTTCTTTTCCCATGGCTTGCTCAAAAGAAGTGGGTTCTGGTTCCTGTATCACTTTGACCATATATGCATAGTGAATGGCTGTAAATCCATCATATTTCAGCCTATCCACAGGATACCTAACTCTGGTAGACCTGCGCAAAGTGGGTTCACTCCCAGGTGCTCTCAAAACATCCCTGGTCTTCCTTACTCCAGGTGTAACAATAGAAGGAATACCCAACTCATCATCAATGCTCTGTTCTGAGCCACTGGATTCACCATCCACATAAGAGTGACCTGCATTCACATCAAATATGGGCTGATCAACCTTCTCTTTTCCTTTTCGTGATACCTGCATACCACTATCTGCATTGCTTTGAGAAGATTCTCCTGATCTCAATCTGCCTGTCCATGGCGAAGAATGTGAACCACTGCTAGAGGACGCTCTAGGTCCACTAATATTTTGTGACTGCTGCTGTGAATTCTGTGCAGCATTACCATTTCGTGCATCTACATTATCAATCACATTTACTGGTTTATACCAGCTACTCATCTCATCAAAAACAACATCTCTGCTCACTGTAAACTTACGAGTAGAAGGGTTATAGCATCTATACCCTTTTTGCTGCAGAGAGTAACCAATAAAGATGCACTTCTCAGCTTTTGGATCCAACTTGGATCTCAACTCATCTGGCACATGTACATAGCAATGCAACCAAAAATTTTCAAATGAGAAATATCTGGTTTCCTACCAGTATACCTCTCCTCTGGAGTCACCCCATGTATTGCTGCAGTGGGAGTCCTGTTCATTATATAGACTGCTGTAGCAACTGCTTCAGCCCAATAAAAATCTGGCAGGTCTTTTTCATTGAGCATGGCACGAGACACCTCTCCAATATGTCTGTTTTTTCTTTCTGCAATTCCATTTTGCTGTGGGGTATGACTGCATGAATATTGCTGCTTTATGCCATGCTCCTGCAGGAACCTTGCAAACTCATTTGAGAGGTACTCTCCCCCTCTATCTGACCTTAGGCATTTTACTTGCAGGCCTGTTTCTTTTTCAACCATAGCTTTAAGAGTTTTGAAATGCCCAAAAACTTCACTTTTCTTTTTCATAAAATACACCCAAACTTTTCTGCTATAGTCATCAATAAAACTGACAAAATAATGACAGCCTCCAAGAGATGCAGCTTTAGTAGTCCACACATCAGAGTGGATTAATTCCAATGGCTTCTTACTCTCTTGAACATGTCTAGGAAATGGTTTCCTTGCCTGTTTTCCAAATTGACAGGCTTCACATACCTTATGCATTTCTGCAACCTTGAACTTAGGCAATCCTGCAACAATGTTTTGGGCCTGCATTGATTTAAGTCGCTGTATATTAACATGACCAATGCGTTTATGCCAGATATCAATATCTGCAACTACACCGGTCCCATGTGCAAACATTGCTGCACTCAATTTAGACATGTCTGCATCCAATGTAAACATTCTGCCCTTCTTCTTTCCTTTTGCTATCAAGCGACCTTTATTTTTCATATCCTCAACAAAGCATCCATGAGGATTAAATCTGACCTGCAAGCCCTGCTCAACCATTTGACCAACAGAAACCAGATTCTTGGTGATATTCGGGACATGAAATACATCAGACAGGTATTTCTTTTTCCCATCCTGCATAGACAAGGGAATTTTTCCAATCTGCACAATAGGATGTGCAGTATCATCACCAGTCTCCACAAATCCTGGTTTTTCCATTTTCCTTGCATCCTCCATCCGTTCTGCATGACCTGTCATGTGGTTTGATGCACCTGAGTCAACATACCATACATCATTGCTTTCTTCTGCACTTGTCACAGAATTGTTCATGTGCTGCACCATGAACAGATGCTCATTTCTGTCTTCACCCTGTCTACTAGAAGATGCATAATTTCCTTGTTGCAGTTTTCCATTCATGATGTCATTCTGCTTTTTATAGCAGTCTTTAGCCATATGACCCATTTTACCACAGTAGTAGCATTCAACATTACTGTTTGCATTTTGACCTCTTTGCCATCCACCACGACCTCTTTGGCTCCCCCTGCCTCTAGAGTTACCACGTCCTCCTCCATAGGACTGGTTTTCTTGAGTTTGCTGCATATTCTGATTTCTACCACGGCCTCCAAATCAGCCTCCTCTACCTCTGCCTCTACCTCTTCCAGCATTTGAGTAGAAGACAGCTTCTTTTGAAGTTCCTCTTGAAGAAGATGCACCACCATTTCTCTGCTCCTCAGAAATTAGAAGAGCAATCAACTCCTCAAAATCAGGAAATCTTTCACGAACTGAAATGGATGTCCGAAACTGTGCATAATCCTTTCCTAGACCATTCAAGGTCACAGAAACTAAATCATCATCTTCCACCGGCGACCCAATGGAAGCAAGTGCATCTGCAATCTTCTTCACCTTCATGTGGTAGTCATTGATGCTCATATTTTCTCTTTGCACATTGTGCAACTCTTGCTTGAGCTGCATTTTCCTGGCTTGCGTATTTGTGCTATACATCTTTGACAGAGTATCCCATGCCTCCTTTGGCGTACTTGCATCCTGAATATGCACAATCATAGAGTCTGAAATGCTGATAGACAGCCAATACATAACTTTCCTGGCTCTCTCATGCCATGCTTTGAATGCCTGCATTTGTTGTTGATTGGGAACATCAGGAAGAACTGGTTCTTCTTCATTTCCTGCAACAAATTCCCAATATCCTTTTCCCATAAGGAAATTCGTCATTCTAAACTTCCATGCTTGGAAGTTGTTCTTGTCAAGCTTTTCAGTGACAATCTGTGAAAGAGAATCAGATGCCATTACAGAAGACTGTAAAAAATTCTGTCACTGCAAAAACCACAGCTTCACCCTCACAAGGGAAAATCTGCAAAACTAGCGAAAGTGGTATTTGACCACACAGTCACTTCCTAGTGACGATTTTGCATCAACAGGCAACAGGGATGATTCTGTAACTCCCAATGTCTCTGCGCACAAGCATACGATGCAATTTCTACAGAAACTTTTCACCGACCTGTAGAACAGTGGTCGCACAGCATAAAACAGGGCTTTTTCCTGAGTGCGTGCAGAAAACTTCCGCCTCCAAAACAGGTCCCGAAATGGCCTCAAATCAAAAAAACAGGGTCGCCGAGAGCTAAAGCTCCCACCCGCAGCATATACTGCCCTCTTGCTTCAGCGCGAAGGGCGTCTCAACCTGAGACAATGCACTCCTGCAATTTCCGGCTGTGCTACCTGCAGAGATCTGCTCCCAAAACAGAAAATGAAAGCAACACTGCTCCTCTTACCAGAACACCGCGAGCTTGGCTTGCTTTCTTGAGCTCCTTACCACGAACAAGGCTCTGATACCATGTCAAGATTGTGGGAGAGAAGGAAGGAGTCTCGCTTGAAGCTTTCTTGCTTGCACAATGGGGGAAGACACACAAGGGTGGAGGCTGAAAACTGTTTTTCTCTTCTTAGTTGTGTAAGCCAAAAGAACTCTAGTACAAAGAAATAGAAGAACCCTCTATATGGGTCTCAAACTAAACTCAACTAACTAAGGTGGCATACTAACTGAGCCACGAACTAGAGTAGATAAGGATAGCTATCATGTAGCTATTATTCATCGGTGGTGTACCAACCGCATCTGCAACTGACACGTCGGTGACATAAATGCACAACGGTCACCCTGGCGTATCACGAGTGGAGCTCGATATGTCAACAGGCAAGAGGTGTGTCTAATATGGAAGGTCACCAAAGCCACTACAGTGACTCTTCATATCTCACTACTATCACTTCACTCCAATCTTCTCTTGAGTCTTCAACAAGCTTCTTCTTCCACTTCCTTTAGCTCTTTCAAACTTACATTCACCTCTTTCCAAGGATAGAAAATTTCCCAAAATCTCACATATATTTCACAGAATACTTACAGAGGCATACAGAATAGAACAGAAACAGAGGCTCTACAAAAGCTCAATAGAGGATTACGAAAGGTCAACAGAAAGCATTAGAACCACATAAATCATACTAAAACCATTTCAGACTATCCAAAGCCATTCAATGAGATTTCAAAAAATCTCAAACTTCATCAATCATCATCCCAACCCCTCATACAGAAGAAAAAGAGAACAGAACAGAAGCTAAGCAGAAGCTATCACAACCAAATAGGACCTCAATAGAACATAAAGAATATCACAAAGCCTCATATCTCCACTAAAAAATATCATGAGCTTCCAAAACATAATCAACCTCATCTAAAACACTCTCAAACACTTCCAAAACAATCAATTACCACTCAAAATCCATCAAAAATCAACCATTCAGCCCTCAAAAACAACAAAAATCAACCAAAAAATCAAGTCATTTCAGCATTCAATATATCCCCACACTTAATAAGGGAGAGTCCTCGTGACCTAGGAAAAAGGGAATACAAATTCATTAAAGAGCTCAACTTGATTTTCTTTAGCATCTTCAATAAACCACCCAACCATGACCCTGGTGTATAACATGTTTCTAATAAAGAATAGAACGAAAGGAAAACCCTTTATCCATTAACACATCTTATAAACAAATCATGAAAATTTTATAAAGGATATAAAAGGTTCTTCCGTCCATCAATCAAATAGAATCACAAACCACCATCCATCAGCTTCTCAATCAGGTCCATCTTCATCTTCAACTCCACATAAGAAGATAATACACCACACCACATACATCACAGAACATACACAAAACTCATATATACACAATACCAACATGTAGTCTAAATGGCACATGCCCCCAAAAAATGGAGAGAAAAGAAAATTTTTTTCCATTAAGAGAAGATGATACACCAAGAAAAGGCTTCACTTCGAAGTAGGACAAAGATATTTCTTTTTAAACTGCATGCTAAGCTTGAGATGCTCTAGAGCTTTACTCTCATCTATAAAATACTGAGGTACATTTTGTAGGAACTGTAAACACGACACATCCATTCTAACAAGATAAGGAACCTGGTAGGAAAATCCTGTGCAAAGTAATATAAGACATCCATTTGAGCAACAATCAGGTCCACATTTGGATTTATGATCAACTGTGGGATACTCTTCCAAGTATTCAGATGAGACAGTTGATGCATGAAAGCAAGATACCAATAAAAGTGAGTAGCAAGGCGTACAGACGTATCGTCAGATTGAACAGAGAAAAATGAAGATAAGAAGTTGAACATGTAGCAGACGTCTCCCAAGACCCTAGAATAAGAGACCAGTTAAACACCAGTCCTATCAAGGAATCATGCAACGTCCATTGCCTTTGACGAAGAATGTCACTGTCATATCTAGGTGTATCCAACACTGATTAGGGAGGAAGGTTAATAGAATGAGATGGAGATGGTAATGGAATAAGAGGGGAACATTGCAAAGGTGCATAAGACAAATCATAAAATGAAGGTAAGTGAAGGGATCATGAAGATGGAAAAGACAAAGAATTCATAAAAAATGTTTGAAGGGATTCTACTAAGAAAATAGAAGGAATAGGAGCAACTATGGGAGGAGGTTCAGAAGGGGTAGGAGACGATGTACAATCAACAAACAATAAAAGGACAGAGAATACAAACAATAATATGAGGGGATCCAAAAGGAGTAAAGGATAAAAGAGGAATAGTGTCAGGGATAGAAGACAGAAGGGAAACATATAAAGGAAAGTGATAGGAAAGAAGAGAATAGGAAAGAATATCAATAGGATCCAACGGGTAAATAAAACAATGAAAATTAAGAGCGCGAAAAAAGGAATCTTTAAACGATGGATGATCAGCAATATAGCTCAACAATTGAGTTTGCAATGGCTGGATATCAAACTTATAAAAGACACTTTGTAAAGGACGAGGTTCTAAAGCATCATCCTCCAAAGGCGGATGCTAAGCATGCCCTCTACACCAGGATGTCAGTTGATGATAAATTTTCAAGCTTTCTGCTAACAAGAGCTCCACTGAATGAACATACATGACTGCTTGCAAAACCACATCCCCCACATAAACATTTAGATCCTCCTCATCAGGAATTTGTAGATGTCCTATGAGATACATAAAAGATAATAACTGGGTTTCATATGAAACTAGCTCATCCACAGATCTATTGAAGACAGCTCTCAGCAAATCTGCAATCCATAGATTTGACCACTCATCCTCTGGAGGTTTCAAATCCACATTGCTTAAGGAAATGTATAAGACAGACCTTTATTGATTATATTTAATCCAGAAGGAGGGGGTAGGTGACACCAATTCAGCATATCGAGTAAAGTCATCTTGCATACAGTTCATTCGTTGTTGAAGGCATTCTACCTTAGCAAAAAACCCATCACACAGCTTAGCCTTTTGTTGCAACTGATCAAGCTCCTCTTTAGAAGATAAAATAGAAGAAACTACAAGAGTTGGATGAATAGAGAGAACACCAATTTGTTGGTTAAGCTCTTCAATAAGCTTCTTCTGGGATTCAATAGTGTCTTGGGATGCTGCAATTCACCCTCACAAGTACCCGACTTATGAGCTGACTCTATCATGTCCTCAAGAGCTGAATTCTTTTCTTGAGTTAAAGACACATTTTCAGCTTCCAAAGTAGCTACATTAGTTTCTAACTCTTTGATTTGGGCGTTTTGGGAATCCATCAAAGCAGTAGCTTTAGTCTTCTATTTATGAATGTCACTGAGGGTAGCCTTTTCAGATGCCAAGTCCTCCAAAGCTTTACTCAACTGACTAGTTAGGGAATCAACTTTTTCTTGCAATAAATTATAAACCCTCATGTAAATAGAGTGAAGATAGGAAGTAAGGGAAGTCTCCAATGTAGACTAGACACCAGAAATCAACTAGGAAAGCAAAGATCCAACTAGCATCATTTGTAAAGAAGAGGGAATCTACTGATCTAGCTGTCCATTCCTTTGGGCAGAAAATAAGTTAGGACAAGACAGGAATGAAGAGAGGGGACTACTAGAAACAAGAGGGGTAGAGGATCTGCAACTGAAGCTCAAGAGGGACTAGGTAGCCTTGTGGTGCGTCTGTGTTTAGTCTGAAAAAACCTACGAGGGGGCTCATCCTCTGTATTTGAATTTGGTTGTAATGGAGAAGGAGATGGAACAAAAGGTGGAGGCTACTTCGGAAGAGGAGTAGGATTAGCCATTGGCACACCGCCAGGGGGAGGGGCAAAAGTAATACTTTTTTGAAGAAAGACACCATAAGAAACATTACTACCGTGACCTTTTCTAACTCTCTAAATATGTTGATCCATCTTGGCCAACATGAATGCAGCCCAATTAAACTTGGCTCCCTCAAGGATCGGAATAGACATGGTAAAAAGATCTTTGGATAGACATTTGGAAGCAAGTAACACGTGTGCACGTATATCGTGGATTAATGCTAGCAATTAGGTGGGTTATTGTGCCAAAGTGTGCGTGCAACGGCGGGGATTCCTTTTACAATTAATGATCGAGTTCATTTTAATTAAAAATTTAGAAAAGTGCATTGTGTTAATTGTGTGGGTGCAATGGTCAGGTTATTTTTATTTACAACTATTTGTGTGTTAATGTGCATGTGAAGGAGGAACGGAAAAAAAAAACTGGCAACGTGTGGACACGTGCAAGGTGGTCTAAAGCGCCAAATTCCTCATCCAAGCAATCTGTATAACAGAAAAATTCACTAGTGAAAACAGTAGGGCGACTAGATAACAGTCGGCCTCTAGACAATAATTGTGTGTGAACGGCAGCTCTGCGACATGGGCAAAATCATACGCATGTCCTCGCACATGAACGTGCACTTGAATAGCACACGTACATACGAACAGGATCAAACACGCACACACTGCCGAGAGTAGGGTGCTGTGTTGTATAATGTGTCATTCAGCGTCTTCGTAGGGGTTTGAGTAGAAAAGGGGGCCTGCGGGGAGTGGAGGGATGAAGGCCACGCACAGAGAGGGTAAGCTCGAGTTCAACAGGAAAGACAGCTTCTATTCCATATACCAACTGGAAATAGATTTGTCATGTAACTGCCTTAGGGAGAGGGCCTCTATAAGTCGATCATCCCAATCATGATGATGTACAGCTATTGTTCTTGCCAAAATCGAGCAAAGGATACGATTGATAACTTCGACTTGGCTGTTGGCTCTGTGGTAATAGGGTGTGGACTTAGGATGATGGATCTTGTACAGTTCTGTAACTCTTCCATGATTTTATTAAGGAAGTGAGTACCTTGGTCACACTAATGAGCTTCAAGGGTTTGCCAAAATGGGTGATGATGTTCTCGTACAGGAACAAGGCCACACTATTACCATTGTCTCGCTTCGGAGCTTTAGCTTCACACCACTTGGTTACATAGTCTATACAGACCAAGATGTATCTATTTTTCTTTCGTCTGGTTGGCGAGTAAATGGGGCCCACGAAATCAATCCCCCACTTCTCAAATGGCTTTAAGGGAAGAATAGGTTGCAGGGATGGGACATGGCACTGGATTTGGTAGGTTTTCCCATTTGCTGACAAGCATCATACCATTTACAGTAATCATAGGCATCATTGTGGAGGGTTGGCCACCAATATCCTACAAGTAAGGCCTTTTTAATTGTTGCTTCTCCCACAAAATGTCCACGACAAGGCTCCTCATGACATGCTTTCAATACTATGCCAATATCTTCTCCTGCAACACATCTTTGCAAGACTTCATCATCCTTGCCTTTCTTGTATAGAGCACCACCTAAAAGATTATAGGGGGCTGATTCCAACAGAAGCTTCTTCTTCTCACGGCTTGAGATAGCTGGGGGATACTATTGGGTTGCCAAGAGGTTGGCTATCTATGTGTACCATGGGGTAATTGTGTCGACTAGAAACAAGGAAGCATCAGGAAGGTCTGGATCATCTTGCTCTTTTTCATTCACTATGAGGGGATTCGCCACAAATGATCCAGCCACCAGGACATGAGAGCGATCGGATTTAGTAACCACTTCAAAGTCGAACTCTTAAAACAAAAGGAGCCAACTCATCATTATTCCTTTCACATCAGCCTTGTTCATGAAGAAGAACAAGGCTTTATGGTCCACATAGAATTTGAAGTTCTTCAACAAGAGATAGTGTCACGAAACTTCTCCAAGAGGCAAAGACCATTGCTAGACTCTCAAGCTCCGTCATTGTGTAGTTTTGCTCTCTGTCGGTTGCTTTTTGGCTTGCATAATAGATAGGTTGATCTAACTTAGAGATGCCCTTTTGCATAAGACTGCAACTGATGCATTAGTGTGCTCATGGAACTCCTTTGTCCAATCAAGAGGCTGCAAGATGGGCGCTTCAATCAAACACGGGTTTAGGGTGTTGAGTGCCTCCTTACAATCAGTGGTCCATGTGAACTATGTATCTTTTCTTAGGAGTTTAAGCAAAGGGGCTATCTTTGTGGCAAAGCACGCAATGAATCTTCTATAATAGCCCACATGGCCAAGAAATCCCCTCAATTATTTAAGGTTGGTTGTGACTATTAAGGCATCAATCTTCTCAATCTTAGTAGGATCTGTTGCTATCCCTTGTGTAGATACAATGTGGCCTAGAAGAACTCCTGATGAGATGCTAAATACACATTTTTCGAGGCTAAGAGAAATCTCATACTCTATAGACATAGAAGTCATCGAGGTACAGCTCAATGAAATCATGTAGATGGTTTTGGAAGGCAGCCATCATCACTCGTTGGAAAATAGTAGGAGTGTTACAGATTCCAAACGGCATCACTTTGTAAGTATAGGTTCACCATTCTATTGTGAAGGTTTTTTTGGATTGGTCCTCTTTTGCGATTTGGACTTGATTGTATACATTGAATCCATCCAAGAGGGAATACAACTCATGGCTTGCCACTGTGTTCAATAGTTGGTCAGTGAAAGGGATAGGGAAATGATCCTTCTTCTTCTTGGAATTTAGCTTTCAGAAGTCCACACATATTCGCAACTTTCCATTCTTCTTGGGTACTACCACAATGAGCAAAACCCATTCACTATTGGCCACTGGATAAATAAACTCAGCTTCAAGGATCTTTAGTAATTTGGCCTTCACTAAGGTAGAATAATTTGGATTCATGTTCCTCTATCTTTACCTCACATGTTTGGCATCGGGCTTGAGGTTAATGTGATGTTGGCATAATGTGGGATCAATCCCCTTTAGATCTTTGTATAACTATGCAAACACATCCAAATTCTCCTTTAGTAGGTCATGTAGAATTAGTAGTTCTTCTTTTGGAAAATTTAGACCCACCTTCAGGTGGTGACATTCAGTACCATCAACATCCACAAAATTTAATTGATTTTCAACTTTCACTTCGCGGATGAATGTCCCACGGACTACTTCTGAGGGTAGAGATCCGACTCCTTCAAGGGAGTGGTCTCCTCTTCTGATGATTCACCGGGACCAATGTCCTCTTTTAATGGAGGCTTAGCTCGCTCTTTGGGAAGCTGAAAGGGTATTAGAGCAGTTTCAGGTTTGGTTTGAGGTTGAGTTACTTCTTGCCTTGAAGACTTGTCTTTTGAGGATGCATCCAAAAAAGTCACATAACATGAACCTTCTACATTTCGTTTAAGTTGCTGAACTGGTGGTTGTTGGCAAGGCGCATTATCATCATCTTCTCTTGGGAGGGGTAACTTTGGGCGACAAGAGCCACTGCTGAAGGAAGGCCTATTCTTCTTAATCCATTTCTTATAGAGGTTTTTTTTATGTCGTGACTCATTAATTAGTCCAAAGGGTACCATAGTCATTCCGTCGAGCAGAAAGGGACCTTCTACTTCTGAGGCTTCTAGAACTTCTAGCACTTCTTCCTTATCTATACCTTCTACAAGGAGAATAGACTCTTCTAGCTCACTTTCATACTCTTCTTCTGCATTATCATGTTCATCCTCTTTAGATTTTGTTTCTGCTTCTATGGGGGCTCTGTAAAAGAAAAATAAGCTCTCTTTTATGTCTTCTACGTCTGCTTCTGCTTCTACCTTTTTGACTTTGTCTCTGCTCTTGTCTCTATCTCTAGCTCTGTCTTTGCAACTACCATGTAACAGGGAGAATAATACATCCATGCTTCTATCTCACTATCAGAGGTGATTTTAGAAGTCAATTTGGGTTCAGAAAGGAGATATTCTCCCATGGACAACGACTTTGCTTCCTTTGGTAGTTGGCTTACAGTGACCACTGTTAGGGACTATGCCTCTATTTTCTTTGGAAAGATTTGTTTGATGGCCTCTTCATCTCCTGATGTACCATCTGTTACTTCATTGGAGGATTCCGTTATGACTTCGATGGATGTAGATCCATTGCCTTTTTGCGATCCATACAACTTCAATACTACTTTTTGGGTCCTCTACCTAGGTTAGGGTTCCTTTGAACCAATCCATCCTTGCTCTTACTTCAAAAAGCCAAGGTCTTCCCAACAGCAGAGTGTATGAGGTCCCATAGGAATTTGGTTTAACCACCAAATATACCATCTAATAGTCCCGTCTTGCAATGGTTGTCTTCACGTATGGGAGAATGCCCAGCTATTTGATTCTACTTTGGTCTGCCAATCAGATAAGCCACTGCATAGACTGCATTCCTTGCAAGCCTAGATCCTTCATTGTCACATTCATCATTAGGTTTACTGATGAGCCTCCATTAATCAATGTGTTTGCTATAAAATATCCTTCAATCCACACGCCAATCTCTGGGGTCCTCGGATCCAGGAAGGCCTTAGTCACATCTACTTCCTTCATGGGTTCTAAGGTTCTGTTGGACTTGGTTGCTACAGAGGGAGAAATTCTTAGGCCTCTTCTTCTTGTTAGTATGCTTTTGAATTTCTTTCGACAACTAGGAGGCAACATCAGCAACTGTCGGAATGTTAGGTTAGGTTTAAAAGTGTCTAGGTCTTTAACCAAATCATACTTTTTGATAGGATCCACTAGCTTTTCCAATCGGTTGGGGAATGGAGCCACGCCCACATTTATCTTCCATTTTTTTTCTAGGAGCGGAAACATCTTCCCTTCTTCTTCATGAGGAGGTACTTCAGCATCCTCTATCTCCTAGACCTTTGGTGCTGCCTCTACAACTATCTCTGTGACTTTGTAGTGCTCTCTACTACATTGTTTTGTTTTTCCCTAGAAAGGTTGAACTTCACAGTTTTAGCAGAGGGAATTTTTTCTTTTGGAACTATGGGTTCTCCTTTCTTTGTACACGTTATTGTGGCTACTTCCAATTCCACCAAATTGGAAGCACGTTCTTGCGTCTTCTATTGGGTATCAGAAAGTAGCTTTCACAGGAGCTGGTCTTGGACAATCTTTTGCAGTGTGGCCTTCTCCCTTACATCAACTACATAAGGGCTTGTAGTCTATAGACCTTCTAGGGTTTGGACAGTTTGGTGAGATGTGACCCTTTTCTCTACATCTGTGTAACACTCCACCTCTAATCTCTGGCCCCACCGATAGACTGTCGTCCTCTATAACTCTGAGAGGGAAGCCTCCTTGGATTGAAATTAGGACCGAACTCCCTAGGCTTTGGTCCAATGTCCTATTCAGAGAGCAGATTTCCTCTGTATGGTTCTTCCTCAAATAGTATGAACATAAGACTCCATGAATTCTTGGCTTTTGAGTGCATTCAGTGGCTAAATGTCCTGCTTGATGGCACTTTCTGCACCATGTATTAGAACGCATCACATCTCTCCCATGTCCCCGCCACAGGAGTGGATATATTGGCAGTATTCACCTTCAACGTCTGTAGTTGTTCTGTAATCACATCCATAAGCTCTTTCTTGATACTTGTGAATGAATTGGACAAGTAGTCCTTCAAATTTTCACCTGTAGAGTACTTGTAGTAGGGTTTTGGGAAGCTTCTATTATTACTACATACACTGATTGGGTTGATCCAGAGGGTTCTCTATTCTAGTTTTGATTCAGAGCTCCTGTTTGAGACTTGGGATTTTTTATTCCAGTGGGGGTAGGATTCCACTGTTGTTGAGTCCCCACATTGGAGGAACTATTTGAGGCCACTATTGTTATGTTTGAACCATCATTTGAGGCATGGTTGTCTGTGAGGACCACTGTGGATTAAGTGCACTGTAATGTGGCACTGTTTGCATTTGGGGGTAGGGGTAGGGAACTGTCCCTGGGATTGCGTTTGGTGGGTATACCATTCCTAACATGGGAGGAGGTAAGACTCCTCTTCCTGAGGTCATTCACCTCCTAGAGTACTTGTAGTAGGGTTTTGGGAAGCTTCTCTTATTACTCAATACACTGGTTGGGTTGATTCAGAGGGTTCTCTGTTCTAGTTTTAATTCAGAGCTTTTGTTTGAGATTTGGGGTTTTTGATTCCAGTGGGTGGGATTCCATTGTTGTTGAGTCGCCACATTGGACGAACTATTTGAGGCCACTATTGTTATGGTTGAACTCTTATGTGCCAAAAGTTTCTGCTACTTGTCTCTCATACCACTAAAACACTACACCTTTGAAAGTGGCGGGGAATATTGCTAACAAATGCTCAGGGGTTCTGGCACTGTTAGCCACTCATGCTACCATAAACATTGCTACATGAAGATCGAGATCTTCATTGTACTCTCCCTTAAAAATGGGCAATGGGACTACATTTGTTGGCCTATCATTCATATTTCCAAGATGGATTTGACTAGGAAGGTGACCTTGAGTTGCCATGGGGACTTTTGTAAAGAGTGCTTTTAGGGCATCAAAGGAGGATTCTACTCCAAGCTCGTTCTTTGCCTTGATTTTTGCATTCTCTCTTCTCATGTACCTTTGGACTCGTTCTATTGCTTGCCTCTTGATTGTGTCATTCATCAAGGAGTTAGCTTCACCCAATTCATATGTACTCAACAGAACAGAATCAGAGGGAGCTTCAATCTTTGTGGGACTCTCTGGCCAACATTTCTTTAACTTCCTGCTTTTCTACGTCTCTAAATTCAACTTTTAAACCACTACAAAGAGGAAGGTATTCCATTTTGAAGGTACCAAAACTCATTCTTCTGAGGATCTTTGTTGTGCCATCATCATAGTAATGCCAACTTCTGATGGTTTCAATAGTGTATGTTGTGAATAATACTCTATCCACCAAATTCCAATGGATTGCTAATTAGATAAACATGAGATTGTCAGTACACCATATGTCCCACGTGTCCTACTGTTGAGCATCCACGAATAAATTCCAACTATTTTCTTTCTTGCTTTCGTGACTTTCCACAAACCACGACTCATGAAGCTTCTTCACAATCTCCTACGTGTCCCACATGTCCCACGTTTCCTACTGTTGAGCATCCATGAATAAATTCCAACTATTTTCTTTCTTGCTTTCGTGACCTTCCACAAACCACGACTCATGAAGCTTCTTCACAATCTCCTACTTGATGATGTTTGGAAACTTCTCGATGAATGCCAAATCTCCCATGGATGATCATTCTTCCTCTTTTTCGATACTTCAGTTTGTTCCCAAACAATTTGCCACCAAGATACACGTCTATGTTGCTTTAACAGAAAGAGGAAATACTCCACCACATAAAGCCTGCATCATGATACTAATATGTTTTCGCCATTGTGGGATGAACTTCTTGTGGAAAGTGGCTTTGGTAATGAGAATCTCCAATTCTTCAGTGGTGGCAGAAGGAACTTTACAAGCATCCATTGAATTCTTCTCCTCTTGGCAATGTCATTTCCTTCATTTTCAACCTCTTCTTATTCTTACTCATGGCAGTTTTCCCCGGCTGTGCACCAAAAGCATGGAGCCCCAAAAGGAACACCAAGGAAATAAGGTTTCTACTGTAAGAAAATCTATCTTGTAACATCAACAACCATCTTTTTTATCTTTTACATGATCTTAACAAAGAAAACAACACCAAGAATAAAAAATCTTCACGCAACTTCATAGAAACAATTCTCCTACGGCTTTAACTTTAACAAAATCCATCATTCTCTTCATACTCTTCATAGAATCCATCATTCTCTTCATACTCTTCATAGAATTCATTGGTAGACATTGAAAACACAAAAGAATACTCCACTTTGAATGGAAAAATATCTCATATGATTCATCTTCAAAGTTTTCACAACTTTCTCTCACAATCTCTCATAAGTAGATACATTGTTTTGCATAGAATTGACTACCTCTCTCGCTCTCTCTCTCTCTCTCTCTCTCAATCAATCAAAAATACATCATCTCCTCACTACAATACTCAATAATTACTCACAATAATCATTCTTTGGTCATGGATACCCCTGCCAAGAGGTGTGTCTGATATGGAAGATCACCAGAGCCACCATAGTGACTCTTCACAGCTCACTTCTATCACTTCACTCAGTCTTCTCTTGAGTCTTCATCAGGCTACTTCTTCCACTTCCTTGAGCTCTTTTGAACTTACATTCACCTCTTTCCAAGGATAGAAAACTTTCCCAAAATCTCACATACATTCCACAGAATACTTATAGAGGCATACAGAATAGAACAGAACAAGAATAGAGGCTCTACAAAAGCTCAACAGAGGATTACAGAAGGTCAACAAAAAGCATGAGAACCACATAACTCATACTAAAACCATTCCAAACTATCAAAAACAATTCAATGAGCTTTCAAACAACCTCAAACTTCATCAATCATCATCCCAACCCCTCATATAGAAGAAAAACATAACAAAACAGAAGTTATCAGAACCAAACAGAACCTCAATAGAACATAACATAACATCATCAAGCCTCATATATCTATTGAAAAACATCATGAGCTTCCAAAACATAATCAACATCATCCAAAACACTCAATCATCACTCAAAATCCATCAAAAATCAACCATTCAACCCTAAAAAACAACAAAAATCAATCAAAAAATCAAGTCATTTCAGCATTCAACATGCCAGAGGCTCAAAGAGTGATACTTTGTATCCACTACATGTATCTAGTGTGTGTGACTATGTTGTTTCCATGATCAACTAGCCAAATGTTTCCTTGTGTCATTGCCAGTTGGGACACATGAGTCAGACCGAAATGAAAGTACTTACTCGTTTGGGTTATTTGCCTTGTCTTCGATATGGTGATTTTGAGCACTATGATCATTGTGTTTATGGTAAACATGCACAGACTTCACATAAAAAGTCTCTTTCATTGAAACCTTTGCCTTTAGAGTTAGTACATAGAGATGTATGTCAGATGCCAGTGTTATCTCTAGGGGGAAAGGAATACTTTGTCACCTTTGTCGATAATGCTATGCAGAAATTTTATGTGTACACTATAGGTAGTAAGGTTGAGGTTTTTGACAAATTTAATAAATTCCTAGCATTGGTTAAGAACATGATTGGTAAGACACTTAAGTGTCTTCGCTCTGACAATGGTGGGGAATACATGTCCAAATCCTTTTAGGACTTTTGTGACAACAAAGGGATAAAGAGGGAGCTCACTTTTCCTCATAATCCACCCCAGAATGGAGTTGCATAGAGCGTATGAATCGGACCATTTAGGATAAGGTCCGTACTATGCTATCTCATGCTACATTACCCCATGGTTTTTGGGCAGAGGCTGTTATGACAGCCGTTCACTTGACTAATTGGTTTCACCGAATAGGTCTTTGGGGGGGAGAGTTCCTCAAGAAGAGTGGTTGGGCAAGCTACCTTCATATTCTCATCTAAGAGTGTTTGACCACAAGGCCTTTGTGCATGTCCCTAAGGAGGAATGCAGCAAATTTAAGCTAAAGTCCTGTAAATGCATTTTCCTAGGATATGGTGATGAGCGTAAAATGGGGTACAAGTTATGGGATCCCGAGAAAAAGAAAATAGTATGTAGCAATGATGTAATCTTCCATGAAGATCACATGCATAAGCAGCCCAAAAAGACAGAGGATGTTAGAATGGTTGTTTTCAAGGAAGATATACTTGTTGGACAGCTGATTGTGCCTAGTAGATAACAGCAATTACCTGTTGTAAATGACCCTAAAAATGCAAGGAATGATACTAAAAATGGTCGGCAAGATATTGCCCATGATACCCCACAATCTCAGCATGAAAACATGCAATTTGGACAGCCAGATGTGGCAGCATAGAATGCTAAAATTTCAGGACAGCAAGCTATAAATGCAAATTTGCAAGCCCCACAACCCGCAAATGCTAAACCTTCGCTTTGCAAGTCAACTCGACCTTCAAGACCACCTAATAGGTTTGCTCATGGTGCTCAATATGCTATTAATTATGTCATGATAACTAATTGTTGGTGGACTGTCATCTCTTCCTTCAAAAGGAAGCAATGACTAGATAGCAAGAAGTGGTTCAAAGCTATGCTATGAGAGATGGAAACTCTTAAAAAGAATGGTAATTGGGACTTGGGGCATCTACCTAAAGGACAAAAAATTCTTCCATGCAAGTGGGTCTATAAGATGAAAGTCACGTCTAATTCCTCACAAAAGTACAAAGCACGGTTGGTTGCAAAGCGATACAAGCAGGAACATGGGATTGACTTTGATAAGATCTTCTCTCCTATAGTCAAGATGACTACTTTGAGAACCATCTTGGGCTTGGTTGTAGCCGAGGATATGGAACTTATCCAAATGGATGTAAAGACTGCATTCTTACATGGTGATCTCCATGAGGACATATATATGCAGCAACTTGAGGATTTTGTGGCAAAGAGCAAAGAGAAGATGGTATGTAAACTCAAAGAGGAGTTTGTATGGGCTGAAACAGGCACCTCAAGAATGGTATCGCAAGTTTGATACATTCATGCACTCTCAAGGCTTTCAAAGGAGTCAAGTGGATCAGTGCTTATATACCAAGAATGCAGTACATGGCAGCCTCCTGATTATCATAGTCTTATATGTGGATGACATACTGATTGCAGGCAAGGATGTTCATGCCTTGGACTCTTTGAAGCAAAGTCTACATGGCAGCATTGACATGAAGGTTCTTGGTGATGCAAATCATATTCTTGGGATGTAGATACTCAAGGATAGACCAAAGGGGCTTCTGTATCTGTCACATTTGGAGTATGTATCCAAGGTCTTGCAACATTTCATTATGGAGGGGGGAAAAGCGATTGGGGTTCCATTTCCTCCATATGTGAAACTCAGTGCAAAGGACAACCCTACATCTATTGATGAGAAGGCTAAAATGGCCAAGATTTTGTATGCTTCAGCGATTGGTATTTTGATGTTTGTTATGATTGCTACATGTTTTAACATTACCTTTTCAATGGGAGTGGTTAGCAAGTACATGGCAAACCCTAGTAAGAAGCACTAGGAAGTAGTGAAAGTTATTATGAGATACCTCAAAGGCACAAAGGATTTGTGCATCTACTTTGGTAAGCAGAAGGCATCTGCCATTGGCTTTATGGATGTAGACTATGTTGGACATGCCGATTGCAGGAAGTCCACCTCAGGGTATATATTTACCTTCATGGTGAAATCAGTCTCTTGGATACCCAAGTTGCAGAAGTGTGTTGCACTTTCTACTATAGAGATAGAGTATGTGGCTGCCACTAAGGCATGCAAAGTGGCCTTATGGTTGTCACGTTTGATTATTGAGCTCGGTATTACCAAGGTTCCTATCCTGAGCTGTGATAGTCAAAGTGCTATCATGTTAGCACGAACCCTCTCTTTTGTGCAAAGACAAAGCACATATAGGTGAAGTATCATTTCATCAGGAAGACACTTGACAATAAGAGCATTGAACTAGTCAATGTACACACTGATGATAACCCTGCAGACCTTCTCACGAAGGGTCTTCCAGCAAAGTGGTTTGCCCATTGCCAATAGATGATGGGGATTGGATATGTATACTCTCTTCAACTTTGTATATACTTAGACTTAGCTAATTCTTTTTCCTCTACCTTTGGGCACATTGCCTTTAAGGGGGAGGTTTTTGGGAATAAAGGCCAATGTACTTGACCACTGGGCCTACCTGCTCATCATTGTACTCTATGTACTATATATATATATATATATATATATATATATATATAGCATCCACCATTGAAGCTCTGCCATACACTTCACCAATTTCAATGCATATATGATACTTCATCTTTCTTGATACAATGTATAGGAATACAAGTGTAACGTGTAATGCCATATAGTGCTCAAACCAATTAATCACAAATCAGCCAATGTGTCGTGTGTAAAACATTCTTTCAGTGATTTCCTTTCTAACATATTGCTTCATTACTTAGAAACAATACCGGACTATTCAATGTTATTATCCCATTAAACTTATTTTAAAAACCCTATACATTTCATTTCAATACACAAACACTTATATTTCCATATAAGATTCTTAATATTTCTACTTCTTTATGTGTCCATTTATTATGTATGGTGTTTTTGATATTTTTTTCATAAAAACACCCTCTAAACAACCACTTTAACACAAAATGGATATAGATTGAGGCAAATCTTATACTCTATACCCATTATACACTCACAGATCTTCCTCTAATTTTTAGTAATTTCTCTCACGCTTAAATTATTTCTTTCATCAAAATTATATTTTATTATTTATTTTAATATTAATTATTATTTTTCATTTTCAAATTTATGAAGCTTATGTGGATTATGATTCGGTATTATATTCAATATCATTCCATAAGAACACCATTTGAACCATAAAAATCCATAAATTTATAATCTTTATATTAAATCCTACATTACAGGTTTTATGACTTTGATTTTCATTACATGAATTACTAAAAATTATTGATTATTCTATAATTTCAAATATATTCAAGCATATTTAATCATTTTTCATTACAAGAATAAAAGATTCATCATAAAATTCAATAAAAGATGGTTATGCTATAATCCACATACACATGCATTCTATTTCAAAAACAAGAAGCTGCTGACACTCTTTTACAGCCATGATGCCTTCGTTGTGCTTCCTTGATCTATCCCTCGCATTTTGTCACGAACTAGTGTCATTCTCTCTCATCCTCTCAGTCCGTATGAACCACATTTATGGTGAGAGAGAAAAATTGAAATATGAAGATTTCATAATGTGTCAAATTTCGTACCGCTTGGAGTGAATTAGAGCATGGAATTGTAGCATCTCAACCACCCCAAAATGAGGGAGGATGTGGAGAGTTGTGATCTTTCAAATTTGACAAGAAAAATGGGATGCAAATATCTCCATATTTTTTTAAGAGTTTTCTTCTTTAAATCAATGTTAGCTACTTTAAACTTTTAAAAAACGATTCACTTTCTTGCGTCCACACTCTCCCACAAGTATACAAGATGTAGTGTTTGAATTTCTTCGTTGTTGCAAAGACCATCCGAGGCATATTTTCAGCTCCATGTAATACAATTTTAGTGAATTTTGAAATCTTTCAACTCCCATTCTTCATTATTTAGAATATTGGGACTCCAAAAATACATATTTAAGTTTTCCCAAGCTATCATGTGAAACCATTGGAAACCTTATGAAAAATGGAATCTATAAGCTATTGAACAATAAATTTGGAGCAACGTTATGGCAAAGAGAAAGTTTTTACCTTGAGTCTTAAAATTTTGAAATTTTTTCAAATTTACTAATAGTGTATTATGTAGGTATAATTAATCTCTGGCATCCCCAATTTATGACTAGCAAATGTAATCAGATGGCACGATAAATTCATCAATGACAGTATTCTCTCAGTCAGTGCATTAATAGATAATTAATAATGACGATGCGTGTAGGTAAATTTGCGACGCTAATAGCAACGATAACAGGAAAGAAAACAGTTGTGGCCGATTTATTTGGGCCATACAAAATAGTTTATGCACTGTGTACAATGCTCATGTAAACAAAAACAAAGTGTACTGAAATCATAACACTGATACATGAAATAAATACATGATCGCATAATGAAAGTGACTGGTACAATCATGACAAGATATCACTACTATATAGAAAATGTCTACACGAATAGGGCGACCAAAAAAGAAGGGTGTGTGAGCTCCAAGGATCCAAGGGCGAGCTACATATCCTCGCCATCCAAAAGCTTGTCCCGCCGCCGCAAAGGAGCATCGAACGGACTCTGCAAAAAAAGAAACAACAACACATCAGCCCACCATACAATAATGCATTCTAATTAAACATGGTAACTACGAACAAGAAAGATGAGTGACTTACAGGGCCGCTGCGTCTATACATTCGGTCGATCAATGCAGTGAGACCATGCCTCTTTGTATATCGAGTCTCAAGGCCGATCGGATCGCGATTTATAATGGAGTGCTGCAAAGAAAACAAAATACTAACGGTTAGAAACATGATTGTCAGTACAAAGGATATTGCAAAAAAATAAGCAAGCAAAACAAAAGAAAAACTTACAAAGTCCTCCAGATATGTCCTACGGCTCCCAAGATGATGGACTACTCCGGTCTCTAGTCGTGCCATCACCGCCTCTCGCACTGCTAACTCCAACGTCTTGGAGAATCTGTAGCCTCCTCCTTCAATCGACGCCAGTTGTCCGGTCTAGCCACTCGGGCTTTGCAGCCCCACTCTTGAGTGCCTTGTGTGCGTCTGATCGTCTATGTGACATATAGGCACGCATGCAGTCCATCATCCAGCCCGTAGAAAATCTATCTGCTGTGGCTGGAACCGGAAACTCCTCATGTAAGGATTCTACTATGTAGTCCTTGCTCCCCTCTGGTATATTTTTCCAATGATCTAAGATGTTGTCCCGAAAAAGTTGTTGGCACAACTCTCTCATGCGAGCCATCACCCTCCTCTCCTCATCATTCATGATGATGGCTCTTGACCTATCATCGACAAGATAGGCATATCCCTTTGGGGTATGCCTAAGATGGGTCCTCTCCCACCTACGTCCACGCTCCTGGGCATATCCAAGAGACCCCTATACATCCGGTGTACCAATCAAGGTAGTATCTATCAGAGTAGCACCCATAGGGATACCACCTATAGACGGCTGAGCAAAAGCCGGAGTAACAAGAGTAGACATCCCCACAAGTGTGATAAATCCTGGAGGTGACGCAACTCCAGCACAATGAGGAGATGGAGATACCGTGTCCGTGCCTCCAACACAGCATCCACTTAAGCCACGCTACCTAGAACCGCCACGAGAGCGAGGAGTCACACCTGTATCCCGTGTCGATCGCGCGCTCACTACATCCGTATCTCTACAATATCCCCCTAACCCTAAAGCACTTCCTCCCTCTGGCCCAAGTCTCGAGCGTCGACCTCGTCTACTCGAAGCCTAAGCATCTGATCGCACATAAAATGCATATCTTATGTACCCTTATAAGAGATTAGTCAATTAATTGAGTAAGTGGATGCTCCAAGTATGAAGTATCCTATGATCCCATATCAATCTCTTGACACAACTCCACATACACTGGAAGGTCGATAGACATGTCACCACAAAAGGATGAGTCCACCTCGTTCTCAAAGAATTATTGGACTCTTGTATTTCCATCATTATTAGCCGATATTGGCTCCTCTACATGCTCCAAGCTTTCGGTGGCCTCCACCCCTTGCAATATCGACTCCTCTATTTGCATATTATCCTCATCTATGCTCGGAACATCGCTTTGATCATATACTCTCGCACTTCGGGGAGCTGAAGGTATAACATACCACCATCGAGGTTGTCGGGGGTTTGGGTGGAAGATTACTTGTTCACAAACACATACAAGAGAGATTAAACTATTGTGACATGTACCATGTCGTAATACAATTAACAAACAAATGAGTTCGTGCACATGTTCACAATGGGCCTGCAACACAAAGGTGTCACGCAAATCCATCCATTTTTTTTCGGAATCTATTTTGAGAAATCTAGATGGACCTCGTCGAACTGTTGCTCTAGCTCCTTCAAGTACCACTTTGAACCACTGCACATCGAATAGTATCATGGAGAAACTACGGTAATCCACCGTAATAATACTTTGCAAGTTTCCAAAATACTGCATCTCATCTATAACCGTGTTTGGATCCGTTGCTCATCATCGACTCTCATGCTCGAACCTTGCCATGATACCATAGTCCATTGTAGAGAGCATTTTGTCAATACGCTCCACGCGAAAATGTCGTCCGTGCGACCATGCTGCACTATATATTTTGTACTGTACATTGAAACACTCAAATTAGTTGTCACATATAAAATATAGATACGACAAATCCTAAACACGTCATCACCTTTGGACTATATCCCCTCGAGAATTCCCACTCCTCCATTGAGACCTTCGCCCCTTCACGAGACGCTACGGTCAAAGCTCCATGCAACCATCGCGCGTTGACATGAACTACGGCATCTCCTCCATGCCCTCGGGATATCGGATCAATCGATGGTGCATACTACGTTGAAATTCAGATCGTGCTTCCTCTCGATCTTGCCTAGCGATCTGGTACTTGGTGAGCCATGTCTCCATAGAGGCATGGTGCAACATACAAAAGCGATTCAACTTCTCCTCCATTGTAACATCCATTCTTTTTTCTACCCCATTTCCAACCACCACATCTCCGATCAGTCTATCATCGTCTTTTAGGGACCATAGCATTTTGTTGTCTGGATTCACCATTGGTAGCCATTGTGAAATATGCACTAGTACCTCAGACACGAATCAACCTTCAGCCATGCTACCTTCTGGCCGAGCTCGTTGTCGCACAAAGCCTTTCAGGGTTTTCATGAAGCACTCCAAGAAGAACATCCATCGCATATGGACAGGTCCAGCAATCTCCACTTCATCTACAAGATGCAGAAGAAGGTGGATTTGTATCGTGAGCATGTTGGTGGGCAGGTATTTCTCAAAGAGACACACCATCTCCACTGCTTCCGGCCTTGTAGATTCAATAGAGGATGTCTTAATCTCCTTCTGTGAGATCCATTGCACCAAAGTCGACAACTTGTAAATGGCCCTGCATATTTTTGGAGTAAGGCATCATGCGATCGCGATCGGTAGTAGAAACTGCCATAAATGAGAAAGCATTATGAACAATGGCTACACTCCAAATAGCAAAATGCGCACGCCAATTACAATCCATTCATAGTACAAACTTGACATATCTTATGCCAGTCATGGGATTTTAGCCCTGATAATTGATTGTCTTTAGAAAATGCAGACTTGAGAGAACACATCATACCCATCGAAGTGCAGATAGACTTGACTACTTGCTTCACAATGCGCTCTTCTTTAGTGGACAAAACCCAAGGAGCGCGAGGTAGATGCACGCGACCATTAGCACTCGAGTGCAGCCAAAGTGCCTCCATCTTGCCTACCTCCTTCAAATTCATTCGTGCCCCTATAGTGTCTCTCTTTCTTGTGATGTGGTCCCATAGCAAGCTGCCCATATTCTTAAAAATATACATGGGATCCAACAACACTACAAGATATAGACCTTATAGTGACGTTTAAAGTGACGAAAATACAAACAACAAAATTTGCCCCCGTCGTCGCAAAAAGCGTCGTTTTTTATGACGCCATAGAATCGTCGCTATATGTGTTGCTATATGCCTCGGTATATGCGTCGCATTTGCGACGCATATACCGACGCATATAGCGACGGTTGCAGCAATTTGTGACGCTCATAGCGACGCCAATAGCAACACGTGCAGTAAATTTGCGACCCAAATAGCGACGGTAACAGAGAAAAAAAAATTTTGTGGCAGGGCAGCAAGCTGCCCTGCCACATATAGCACTGTGTGCTGTATGAGAGCCATACAAAATAGTTTCTGCACTGCTGCATACAAAGCGTTTGCAAACAAAAAGAATGTATACTGAAATCATAAAACTGATATATGAAATAAATACATGATCGCATAAAATGCGATTGGTACAATCATGAAACGATATCACTAATACATAGAAAATGTCTACATAGATCGGGCGACTAAAAACTAAAGGTGTGTGAGCTCTAAGGATCCAAGGGCGAGCTACAAATCCTCGTCCCCCGAAAGCTCGTCCCGCTGCAAAGGAGCATCAAATGGATTCTGCAGAAAAAGAAACAACATATCAATCCACCATACAATAATGCATTCAAATATCTCATGGTAACTACGGACAAGAAAGATGAGTGACTTACAGGGCCGCCGCGTCTATACAATCGGTCGATCAATGCCCTGAAACCGTGCCTCTCTACATGTCGAGTCTCAAGGCCTTGTGGATCGCGATTTGTAATGGAGTGCTGCAAAGAAAACAAAATGCTAACTGTTAGAAACATAATTGCCAGCACAAAGAATATCTCAAAAAAACAAATAAGCAAAACAAAAGAGAAACTTACAAAGTCCTCCAAATATGTCCTGTGGCCGCCACTCCCAAGATGATGCACCGATCCGGCCTCGATTCGTGCCCTCGCCGCCTCCCGCTGCTGACTCCAACGTCCTGGCGAATTTGTAGCCTCCTCCCTCAGTCGGCGCTAGTCGTCTGCATCTAACCACTCGGGCTTTGGAGCCCCACTCTTGATTGCCTTGCGTGCGTCAGATCGTCTATGTGACATGTATGCACGCATGCAATCCATCATCCAGCCCGTAGAGAATCTATCTACTGCGGCTGGCACCGGGAACTCCTCGTGCAAGGATGCTACTATGTAGTCCTTGCTCCCCTCCGGTATGTTCCTCCAATGATCCAGGACGTTGTGCCGAAAAACTTGTTGGCACAACTCCCTCATGCGAGCCATCACCCTCCTCCCCTCATCATTCATGATGATGGCTCCTAACCTGCTATCCACTAGGTATCCATAACCCCTAGGAGTGTGCCTAAGATGGGCCCTCTCCCATCTCCGTCCACCCTCCTGGGTATATCCAGGAGACCCCTGTACATCCGGTGTACCGACGGGGGTACCCTCTCCCCGAGTGCCACTCAAAGGGGTGCCACCAAAAGGCGTGCCATCTGCCGACGGCTGTGCAAAAGCTGGAGTAACTGGAGTGGACGTCCCCACAGGTGTGACAAATCCTAGAGGTGATGCAACTCTAGCTGAACGACAAGACGGAGACACCACGTCCGTGTCTCCACAGCAGCACCCCCTGATCCTCTTGCAGTTGCAGTCCCTCCCTCTGGCCCAAGTCGCGAGCGTCGAGATCGTCTGCTCGAAGCTGAAGCATCTGATCACGCTGAAGCTGATCTAGCAGAGTGCCCTGACGAAGAACGAGACAGCTCCCGATCTGCCATCTCTCTGAATCTCGCGAGCTGATCTGGAGACATGCGTGCCATCATGTCTTGAAACTCCTCATCGCTCATCCCTCGACTCATCCTGAAAATGTCGATACCTGCACAGATAAAAAATGATGTTAGAATAATCAATTTAAACTATACAAATCACATTAATATAAATTATTTTTGAAAAATCCCTCTTAAAATGCATATCTTATCTACCTTTATGGAAGATCTAAACAACGAATTGAGTAATACAATTCTCCAAGAATGAAGTATTCTATGGTCCCATGTTAATCTCCTGACACAACTCTGCATACACTGGAAGGTCGATAGACATGTCACCACAAAAGAACGAGTCTGCCTCGTTCTCAAAAAATTCTACGACTTCTGTATTTCCATCATTGTTAGCCGATGCGGGCTCCAAGCTTGCAGTGGCCTCCACCCCTTGTAATATCGATCCCTCTATTTGCATATTTTCTTCATCTATGCTTGGAACATCGCTTTGATCATATACTCTTGCATCTCGAGGAGTTGAAGGTATAACATACCACCATCGAGGTTGTCGGGGGTTTAGATAGAAAATTACATGTTCACAAATACTTAGAAAGCGAGTTCAAACCATTGTGACATAAACCATGTCGTATTACAATTAGCAAGCAAATGACTATTTGTACCTATTCACAATGGGCTAGCAACACAAAGGTGTCGCGCAAATCCGTCCATTTTTTTTCGAAATCTATTTCGAGAAATCCAGATGGACCTCGTCGAACTGTTTCTCCAGCTCCTCCAAGTACCACTTTAAACCACTGCACATCGAATAGTATCATGGAGAAGCTATGGTAATCCATCGTAATAATACTTTGCAAGTTCCCAAAATACTCCATCTCATCCACAACCGTGTTCGGATCCGTTGCTCGTCGCCGGCTCTCTTGCTCAAACCTTGCCATGACACCACAATCCATTGTGGAGCGCATTTTGTCAATACGCTCCACCCGAAAATGCCGTCCGCACGATCACGCTGCACTATATATTTTGTACTGCACATTGAAACACTCAAATTAGATGTAGCAAGCAAATTTAGATACGACACATTCTAAACCGCTCATTACCTTTGGACTACATCCCCTCGAGAACTCCCACTCCTCCATTGAGACCTCTGTCCCTTCGCTGGATGCTGCGGTCAAGGCTCCATGCAACCATCGTGTTGACATAAACCGTGGCATCTCCTCCATGCCTTCGGGATATCAAATCGGTCGGTGACGCGTACTGCGTCGGAATTCAGCTCGCGCTTCCTCTCGATCTTGCCTTGCAATCTGGTACTTGGCGAGCCACGTCTCCATGGAGGCATGGTGCAACATACAAAAGCGATTCACCTTCTCTTCCATTGAGGCATCTATTCTTTTTTCTACCCCATTTCCAACCACCACATCTCCAGTCAGCCTATCATCGTCCTTCAGCGTCCATAGCATTTCATTGTCTGGTTCCACCGTTGGTAGCCATTGTGAGATATGCACTAACGCCTCTGATACTAACCAACCTTCCGCCATGCTACCTTCTGGACGAGCTCGTTGTCGCACAAAGCCTTTCATGGTTTTCATGAAGCGCTCCAGGAAGAACATCCATCGCGTATGGACAGGTCCAACAATCTCCACTTCGTCCACAAGATGCATAAGAAGGTGAACTTGTATCGTGAGCATGCTAGTGGGCAGGTATTTCTCAAAGAGAAAGACCGTATCAAGTGCTCCCCGCCTTGCGGATTCAATAGAGGGCGTCTTAATCTCTTTCTGTGAGATCCATTGCACCAAAGTCGACAACTTGTAAATGGCCCCGCGAATTTCTGGAGTTAGGCATCCCACGATCGCGATCGGTAGGACAAACTACCACAAATGAGAAAGCATTAAGAATAATGGTCACTTTTTAAATTTCAAAATGTCTACGCTAATTAAAATCCATTCTGTTCACAAACCTGACATATCTTATGCTAATCATGGGATTTTAGCCCAGACATTTGGTCATCTTTAGAAAATGCGGACCTGAGAGAACGCATCATACCCGTCGGAGTGCGGATAGACTTGCTTACTTGCTTCACAATGCGCTCTTCTTTGGTAGACAAAACCTAGGGAGCGCGAGAAAGCTGCACTCCCCCTTCAGCACTCGACTGCGGCCAAAGCGCCTCCATCTTACCTACCTCCTTTAAATCCATTCGTGACCCTATAGTGTCTCTCTTTCCTGTGATGTGGTCCCATAGCAAGCTGCCCACATTTTTGAAAATATGCATGGGATCCAACAAGTGGTTGACCTGTAAGTGGGTCCAATATGGCAACTCGTAGAAAACTGAGAACCGTCGCATTCCATTTGGATGTGATTCTGGGTTTACCATTTTCAGCTCGTACCAGCTTGCAGCATTCATACGTGCTGGAGGTCGTCCAAGAAAACCTTCCCTGAGTTCATGATCCTCCGGCAAGAAAGCGGCGTATCCTTGATATACCATCTTCTTCATGGTTCGTGACCTTCGGGAGTCTAACTGCGGCCTACACAATGGACATGCATGATAACCTGAGGTAACCAGACCTGCAAGGCGATCCACGACCTAGTGAATACTTGATTGAATGAAATAAAATATAGATATTACCAGCGAGAACAAAGGTCTGCTCACCTGAGCACTCTCCCAATCCCGGAAAGTCATGCATCGTCCACATGAGAACGGCTCGAATGTTGGCTGACCGCCGACCATCGCGCCTGCTCATATCTTCCATCATGACCCCCTCCTCCCACAAAATCTTAAGCTCATCGACTAATGGGCGAAGATACACGTCCATATTTTTTACTTTGTAGCGGCCCGGGATGAGCAAGCTAAGGATGAGATGTCCTTTCTTCGTAGAAAGCCATGGAGGGATGTTGTAGTTGACAAGCACTATAGGCCACACACTGTAAGAAGTCGAGCGCAGACCGAATGGGTTCACACCATCCATGGCGAGACCGAGCCGAAGATTCCTTGGCTCTCGTGCAAAGCCTGGGAAGATAGAGTCAATGTGGCTTTATGCGCGCGAATCTGCTGATATTCATTGAACTCCATCCGTGGACCTATTCTGCACATGCCACGTTGTCAAGCTTGCCATGGCACACATGCGAAACATGTGGTTTATGCGGGGGATGAGCGAAAAGTGTCTGAGAACTTTTTGAGGGATGGTTTGCCCTTTCAAGTCCTGTCGATACCTGTGAGCACCACACTTTGGACATGTCTCCATAGTCTCGTATTCATCTCGAAACAATATGCAGTCGTTGATACATGCATGGATGTTATTATAGTCCATGCCAAGCTTTCGTAAAACATGTCGTGCATCATCACGAGACTCAGACATGGTATTTGCAAGTGGCAATATACGATATTTCAATAACCTGAAAAAAATCATAAAACACCTTGAAAAAACACAAATGTTTGCAATAATACTGTTTAAAAAAAAATCAATGAAGCCTGTGTGCAAGGTACCTAAATAACTCAGTCACACTCGTATCGCTCCAACCGTATTTTGCTTGCACACTTAAGAGTGCAAGCAATGTCTTCAACCGAGATACTCGGCACCCATCATATAATGGTATGGATGCTTCCTCTCTAAGCGGGTCAGATGTCTCAATATCCATGGGAATCAATGCATCGATCATTGCCTCCATCTCAGGCTCCAAGATTGTAGGCAGGTCGGGAAGGTTGTCTGTCTCCTCTGGCATTGATGGTATAGATGGCCCTTGCGAGTGGTCGATTGGCTCCTGCAATCCATCCATCGCACGTCCACGAACTCTTCTAATTGGCCGCAAAGGGTGCACTCCCCCTTGGGTCGAGACATCACCCCCCTGGATACAAAATTTGCCAACAAGACCCAATCTTATTGTGTATGGTTTTCAATTAGCTTGAGAGTACAATGCATGAAAAATGCTAACTTCAAATTACCGTTTGTTGAAAATCCGCAATCGCCTGATCAATGATCTCAGATTGAAACTCGCCAAATCGTCGTACGTGTTCTATAGACAATCGGCATTTTCGTCTAATTGCCAACTTGCATTGAGAGCAAGGACATGGGACACGCTGATTAAGATACATCTCGCGGTCTTGAACAATAAGACCTTCTTCGTTTGCCATCTTATCTACATTACAGCAAACGAGGCTTAAATGGATAGCTTTATGGAGATGTACGTCAAGTTGCAAGTTGACCATAAATCTTGCATTGTATATAATAGTTGAGAGATTTCCCGATGTTATATCTCGGCCTTGTATCATGCTCAACGATTTGTTTGTCCCGGTAGATAATTATTTGTTATATCTCGGCTTTGAGTATAAGTAATCCATTTTAAAATTAATGCGCGCCATCTATGAAATTTTATAACTATAGTAATAAAATTTATTTCAATCAATTCTACTCATAGTCATAAGACCTGAGAGAAATTATCCTATACTCAATTTAAGGGTTTCTTCTTCTATAACAATACTTTTGGGTTCATTTTGATGAAGTACGTGGCCCATGGCAAAGCACATTGCATACCATTATCAATAAGTCTATTATCTTAAATTTCCTTCCCCTCCCTCTCCCTCTCTTTATCTCCCTCTCTCTCCCTCTCCCTCTCTTTCTCTCTTTCTCTCACCCTCTCCCTCTCGTTCTCTTTCTCTCCCTCTCTCATTTCCTTCCCCTCCCTCTCCCTCTCCCTCTCCCTCTCTTTCTCTTTTTCTCCCTCTCCCTCTCTATCTCTCTTTCTCTCTCATTTCCTAAACAAGCAAAAAATAAAGTGATTTAAACATCCTCCAAGCAAAAGGGAGAGGGAGAGATACAATGCACTCTCCCTCTCTTTCTCTTTCTATCCCTCTCTCATTTCCTTCCCCTCCCTCTCCCTCTCGCTCTCTTTCTCTCTCATTTCCTCTCCTAAACAAGCAAAAAATAAAGTGATTCAAACATTAAACAAGCAAAAGGGAGAGGGAGAGAGAGAATGCACTCTCCCTCCTTCTCCCTCTCTTTCTCTTTCTCTCCCTCTCTCATTTCCTCCCCCTCCCTCTCCCTCTCCCTCTATTTCTCTTTCTCTTTCTCTTTCTCTTTCTTTCCCTCTCCCTCTCCCTCTCCCTCTCTTTCTCTCTTACTCTCTCGTTTCCTCTCCTAAACAAGCAAAAAAGAAAGTAATTTAAACATTAAACAAGCAAAAGGGAGAGAGAGAGAGAGAATGCACTCTCCCTCTCCCTCTCCCTCTCCCTCTCCCTCTCTTTCTCTCCCTCTCTCTCCCTCTCCCTCTCCTTCTCTTTCATTTCCTCTCCTAAACAAGCAAAAGAGAACGATTTAAACCTTCAACAAGCAAACGAAAGAGAGAGGGAGACTCACCAATGAGATATGGCGAGTGTGGGCGGCTTCTCTTTGCAACGAGGGCTCCTCCTCTCCTTTGCGAACAACGGCGGCGGCGGCAGCAGCAAGTCTCTTCCTCTTCTTCTCTCATAAAGCCTTCGCTTTCTCCCTCGCTCTCGCTCTCATAAGGTGAAACAAAAGAAATGAAAACGGCGCTCGGGTTTCGGCTGCGTTTTTTTTCCTACGGCGTCGCTATTGGCGTCGCTATTTGCGTCGCCAAATAGGGACGCAAATAGCGACACCGATATCCGCCGTCGCTAATCGGCGTCGCTAATTGCCCAATTCCTTGTAGTGCAAGTGGTTGATCTGTAAGTGGGTCCAATATGGCAACTCATAGAAAACTGAGAACCGTCGCATTCCATTTGGATGTGACTCCGCATGGACCATTTTCAGCTCGTACCAGCTTGCGGCATTCATACATGTTGGAGGTCGTCCAAGAAAACCTTCTTTGAGTTCATGACCCTTTGGCAAGAAAGCGGTATGTCCTTGATATACCATCTTCTTCATGATTCGTGACTTTCGGGAGTCTAACTCTGGCCCGCACAATGGACATGCATGATAACCTGAGGTAACTAGACCTGTTCCAACACCTCTATCCAATGAATACAAACTTGAATGAGATAAAATATAGATATTACCAATGAGAATGGAAGCCTATTTACCTGAGCACTCTTCGAATCCCAGAAAGTCATGCATCATCCACATGAGAATGGCTCGAATATTGGCAGACCGTCAACCATTGCGCTTGCTCATATCTTGCACGGTGACCCCCTTGTCCCACAAAATCTTAAGCTCAACGACTAATAGACGAAGATACACATCCATATTTTTGACTTTTTAGTGGCCAGGGATGAGTAAGCTAAGGATGAGATGTCCTTTCTTCGTAGAGAGCCATGGAGGGATATTGTAGTTGACAAGAACTATAGGCCACACAATGTAAGAATTTGAGCGCAGACTGAATGGGTTCACGACATCCATTGCAAGACCGAGCTGAAGATTCCTTGGCTCTCGAGCAAATCCTGGAAAGGTAGAGTCAATGTGGCTCCATACACGTGAATCCGCTGATATTCGTTGAACTCCATCTGTGGACCTATTCTATGCATGCCACATTGTCAAGCTCGCCATGTGGGACGTATAAAACATGTGGTTTATACAGGGAATAAGCGAAAAGTGTCTGAGAACTTTTTAAGGGATAGTTTGCCCTTGCAAGTCCTGTTGATACATGTGAGCACCACACTTTGGACATGTCTTCATAGTCTCGTATTCTCCTCGAAATAGTACGCAATCGTTGATACATGTATGGATATTGTTGTAGTCCATGCTAAGCTTTCTTAAAACATGTCGTGCATCATCACGAGACTCAGGCATGGTATTTGCAGGTGGTAATATATGATATTTCAATAACCTAAAAAAATCATAAAACACCTTGAAAAAGCACAAATGTTTTTAATAATAGTGTCGAAAAGAAATCAACGAAGCGTACCTTGAAAAAACACCTTGAAAAAGAAATCAACGAAGCACAAATTCAATTAACTTGCCAGTACAATGCATGATTGATATTAACTTTTCTTACCATTTGCTGAAAATCTGCAATCACCTGATCAATGATCTCAGATTGAAACTCGCCGAAGCATCGTACGTGTTCTATAGACAATCGACGTTTTCGTCTAATTGCCAACTTACATTGAGAGCAAGGACATGGGACATGCTGATTAAGATACGCCTCGTGATCTTGAACAACAAGACCTTCATCGTTTTCCGTTTTGTCTACGTTACGATAAATAATTTGTTTTTGTTATCATTCTTTTTTTCTTTCTTAAATTGTCCTCCTCTCCTTCCATCTCTCTCTCTTTTTCTCTTTCTTTATTATGCTATATGTATTTCCTCTCCCTCTCTCTCATTCCTTCTTCTTTTTTCTCTTCCTCCCCTCTCTCATTTTCTTTAATGATCACGAATACGACTACAATGACGACCACGACCACGACCAGGACCACGACCACGACTAGGACTACGACTACAACAACGATGACCACGACCACGACCACGACCACAATCATGACTACGACTATGACTACGATTACCACGACCACGACCACGACCACGACCACGACTATGACCATGACTATGACTATGACTACGACCACGACCATGACCACAACCATGACCACGACCATGACTATGACTACGACTATAATGACCACGACCACGACCACGACCACGACCACGACCACGACTATGACCACGACCACAACCACGACTACGACCATGACCATGACCACAACCACGACCACGACCATGACCATGACCATGACCACGACCACGACCACGACCATGACTACGACCACGACCACGACCACGACCACAACCACGACTACGACTATGACTACTTATACAGAGATGAAGAGAGAGACAAGAGTTAGGGAGATAGTAAAGTTAGAGAAGAAGAGGAGAGAAGTGAGAGAGGTAGAAATAGAAAGAGAGATAGAGAGAGAAAAGAGATAGGGGGAGAGAGAAGGATTTAGGGAGAGTATAGGAAGAGAGAAAGAGGGAAGATTGAGGGAGAGAGAATGGTTGAGAGAAGAGAGAGAAGAAAGAGAGATAGATCCGACTAGAGCATTTGACACCCATAGCCAACACACCGTGGAGAACACAAGCACAAATTGACATTGAATTATGGCAAGAAAATCCACCACAAAACAATAGTTATAATGCTTGAGGTAGGATTTCAAAGTCTTACTCATTTCAATCGGTCATGGATGCCATACTATGGGTAGGTTGCACTCACTAAGAATAGAATTAGCGATTCATCTCATATTCTCTCCATCATCAATAGAATTCCCCTTTACCATTTACAACTCACCCACCTTCTCTCCACACTATTGCACACTACAATCTCTATGAGGGCATGAAAATGGGATCTCCACAGATACCAAAGCATGATCTCTAGCTTGATGGTTGCATATATACTACTACTACTCATGGAAGAAACCTTAAAATAGTTATTATGCTAAAATATACGCTTGTTAGAGCAGAAATTTGTTCCTAAGACTATTCTAAGGATGAAAGAGGGTTAATGATAAAAGAGTATCCTTCCTTACAAGTGATATTATATTATATTTTTAAATTAAAATTGATAGTTAAATATGAGTTTCCTAAGAGATCTTGTGGTGATGCTGTTTTAGTTTTTGCAAAGCATATGAATGATGTTGTTTTAGTTTTTTTAATTTGTTTTTTTAAGAAGAGATTTATTTTTATGGAATATCCAAAGTTATTTTTGGATTTACGTTATGAAAAATGAATGTTTTTCTAACTGATAGGCTGATTGCCTTCGTTGTATAATTCTACAAAAGTTCTTGTGCCCTCATAGGTGGATATTTGGTTACACACTAAACCTCCCCCAAGGTTAGTGGTGTCTAGATCCCTTCACCAAGGGGATAGTTTGAGCATGGTGGAGGCTAGGACAAGCCCCATGTATGAGAGGTCTCTTTGTAGAAAGAACATTATGCTAGGAAGCGCAAGTGTGCTAGGGTTCTCTAGCCATATATCCCTTAGGTTTGTTGAGAATTTGCCTAACCCCTATGAGCCTAGGATGAGCTTATTGTAAGGTCTTATTTCTTTTTCTCTCTTTCTCTCCCTCTCTCATTTCCTCTCCCTCCCTCACCCTCACCCTCTCTTTCTCTCTTTCCCTATTAGGTTTAATGATTTTTCTCTCTTTTTTCTCTCTCCTCGCTCTCTCTCTCATTTTTTTCTCTCTCCTCTCCCTCTCCCATTTCCTTTTCTTTCTTTCTCTCCCTCTCTCATTTCCTCTCCCTCCCTTACCCTCACCCTCTCTTTCTCTCTTTTCCTATTAGGTTTAATGATTTTCTCTCTTTTTCTCCCTCCTCTCCCTCTCTCATTTTTTTTTCTCTCCTCTCCCTCCCTCACCCTCTCCCTCTCTTTCTCTATTTTCCTATTGTGTTTAACATCTTTTCTCTCTTTTTCTCTCTCCTCTTCTTCTCTCATTTCCTTTTGCTCTCTTCCCCTCCCTCTCTCATTTCTTCTCCCTCTCTTACCCTCACCCTCACCCTCTCTTTCTCTCTTTCCCTATTATGTATAATATCTCCTCTCCTTCTCTCATTTTTTTCTCTCCTCTCCCTCTCTCATTTCTTCTCCCTCCCTCACCCTCTCCCTCTCTTTCTCTCTTCCCCTATTATGTTTAATGTTTTTCTCTCTTTTTCTCTCTCCTCTCCCTCTCTTGTTTCTTTTTCTCTCTCCCCTCCCTCTCTCATTTCCTTTTCTCTCTTCCTCTGCCTCCCTCACCCTCACTCTCACCCTCTCTTTTTCTCTTTCCCTATTATGTTTAACATCTTTTCTCTCTTTTTCTCTCTCCTCTCATTCTCTCATTTTTTCTCTCTCTCCTCTCCCTCTCTCATTTCCTTTTGCTCTCTTCCTCTCCCTCATGTTTCATGTTTTTTCTCTCTTCTCCTCTCCCTCATGTTTCATGTTTTTTCTCTCTTCTCCTCTCCCTCCCCCTCTCTTTCTCTCTTCCTCCCTCTTTCCCTTCCTCTCTTTCTCTCTTTCAATGTTTCCCTCTCCCTCCCTCTTCCACCCCCTCTCTTTCTCTCTCCCTCCCTCTCCCTCTCCCTCCCTCTTCCTTTCCCATTTCCTCCCTCTCTCATTTCCTCTCCCTCCTTCTCCCTCTCCCTCTCTTTCTCTCTCGTTTCCTCTCCCTCTCTCAATACACACGAATTATACCAAAAACAAGTAAAAGAGAGAGAAAACTCTCTCTCCCTCTCTTATTTTCTCTCCCTCCCCCTCCCCCTCCCCCTCTCTTTCTCTTTCTCTCTCTCTCCCTCCCCCTCCCCCTCTCCCTCTCTTTCTCTCCCTCTCCCTCTCTTTCTCTCTCTCTCCCTTTCTCAATACATACGAATTATACCTCATTTCCTCTCCCTCCCTCTCCCTCTCCCTCTCTTTCTCTCTCGTTTCCTCTCCCTCTCTCAATACACACGGATTATACCAGAAACAAGTAAAAGAGAGAGAGAAAACTCCCTCTCCATCTCTCATTTTCTCTCCCTCCCCCTCCCCCTCTCCCTCTCTTTCTCTCTCCCTCCCTCTCCCATTTCCTCCCTCTCCCTCTCTTTCTCTCTCATTTCCTCTCTCTCTCTCAATATACACAAATTATACCAAAAACAAGTAAAAGAGAGAGAGAAAACACAAAAGCAAAGCACGAATGGACAATGCACTCACCATAAATACTCGAAGAAGGATTTGGCGGCTCCTCTTTGTGACGGTGGCTCCTCTTCTCCCTCTGTATACCTCCTCTTCTTCTTCGCGAACGGCGGCGGTGGCGGTGAGAAGCCTTCATTCTCTCTTCCTCTTCCTCTCAGCAAGATGGTCGCTCTTCCTCTCGCTCTCTCTTTCATGAATGTGCAAAAAATGACGTGCTTAGGTTTCGACCCACGTTTTTTTGCTCTGGGTACCGTCGCTATTTGCGTCACTATTAGCATCACAATACCATCGCTATAGCGATGCCGCTATTTGTCGTCGCTAACGCCCATCACTATAGCCTCATATCCTTGTAGTGGCTGCCCCCAAATCATCAATGAAGACCTTTAGCTCCTCTGGGAAAATATCATTGAAAGTTTTATCAGTCGTACTACATTGCCAAGAACCTGGCACATTGCATAATCCAAAAGCCATAACATGATACACAAAGGTACCAAATATGGTGAAAAATATCATTTTCAACTTATCTTCCTTTACAATAGCTATTTGGTTACAAATAACAAAGTAGTCCATAAACAAATAGATATCCCTACCCACTAGTAGCTGATCTAAAATCTGATCAATAAATGGCAATGAGTAGTGATCTTCGATCATCTATTTATTAAGCTCCCTAAAATCTATGCAAAGCCACATTTGAGTATTTTTCTTTTTCTTGAAAACTAGCGAATACCACTCCGTGTGTTGTACAGGAAATATCAAGCCAGTCTTACATAATTTTTGTACCTCCTCAAATAGTCTGTCCCTTAGCTCAAAAGCCATACACCTCACTTTGTTTCGAATAGGATGGCTACCTTTCTTCAGGGAAATAATATGCACAACAACAATAGGAGGAATACTCCTCATCTCATTATAGCTCTAGGCAAAAATATCATAGAATTCTTAGATCAAGGACACGTAGTCCTTCCTCTCTATATTTGAGTTAAGCATAGATCCTAATTTAATCAATCATGGGTCATTCAATGTATCGAGATCTAGCTCAATCACATCTGTATCTCTGATTCTATCTTGAGTTTTTATTGGCTCATTTAGAGTCACCTAGTAAACATCTTATGTAGTGGATCCCTCTCTTGATTCATCACTTAACGAAGTCTCACTGCTAGAAGGATCCTCTAATATATCTAATTCTGTCAAAGATAAGGGTACTCTCTCGCTTTGATGGGATTCACGATATGCATCTACTATTACACACTTGGCACCTCTCCCAAAAATCAAACAACCAGTAGGTATATCAACTTGATAATCAGATTGCAAGATCCATGGCCTTCCTAATAATACTTGATAGCTTGGCCTCCTTGCAAACCTATAATCCTAAAGTTTTAAATGCATTCCACATTAGCAACAATCACGTAGACTTTGATAATGTAACCTTCTGGTTATCTTAAACTGTTATCAGCCATCCGAAGAATTGTGGAGGTATTCTTATGCATTTCCAATCCTAACCTTTCCATCAATTCTAAACTCATAATGTTGATGGAGGATCCCATATAAACAATGGCATGATCCACTAATATGTCATCAACATATGCTATCACCCTTGGACAATGCTTCTTAACATATTCAAACCAGTCATCTCCCACACGGGCTATTCTCAAGGGTTCGACAATATACCTAGTACGAAGGATCTTCTTAAACTCTTTATGCACTCTTAGAGATACCTTGATCAACTGTAAGAGATTCACATCAAACTTTACCTTGCAAAAGAAATTGGCTAAGTCAAGTTTATGATAATTAGCAATGGTTCTCTTCTCCCTCCAGACCATTAATTCTCTTGGTCCGCTGAACAGGCTTAGGTGCCTCTTTCTTGGCTTTTACCTTGTTCTTTGGTAGCTCCTTATTGGATTCAGCTTTTGCCATGAATAGCTTTTGGAGGACCGCCTTCCATATCAGGGTCAAGGACTTGCATCCCCTTATCATCCTATTTAGGGTTTGCCTCAATAGGTTTACATTATCCCTATCGCCTTCTTTAACCTTCTGTCCTCTTGTAATGGCTCATAAATTAGAAGCCTCAGTGGTGTTGACACACACAACTTTGATAAGGTTGGCACCACCACCACTAGGCAACTCTTCTACAATAGCTTTTCCTCCTTACAATATTTGCTTTTGTCTCTCATCCTACTGAAGATTATTCCCTTGTGCTTGATGATTAATCGAACCTAGTTGCCTACTCCCTTGCTAAAGAGAGCTTGTCTGGCTCTAGCAACATGTAAAGAGTACTATAGTTGAGCAACAGGTGGAATAGGAATACAAGTTTGCAATTTGGGAGACATCTCTTTCAGCTTCTTATCGATCGTGGTTATGGTCCCGACTTCCAAGCTATGATACCACATTACAACTCTTCCTTTTAGAGTCATATTGAAAAACATCATGAGATGCCCTTCATCCTAAATTCGGCAACTGAAAATTAATTTCTAGAACTCATTGATGTGGAGCTCTACATCTTTCTCTGCTAACCCACTAAAAATGGGTAGAGAGAAACCTAGGGCTGGCAAATCTAGCCTTCCGACAGACATTGCAATAGGTTGCACCATAACGATGACCGAATTCACTATTGGGGTCTCTATTGGTGGGAACACACCCCCACTCGAAGTTGGCTAACTTGTCAAGGTAAGAGGCACACTAGAGCTTCCCCCTTCCCCTAATGAGCTGGCTAGAATAGTAGGGTCAACAAGACTCTTTCTCAAGGATATCTAACTACTACTCTTAGGAGAATACCTCCTAATGATCTCAGCTCGCCATCTATCCCTTTTATCTCTTTCTTGATGTTGGATCTCGGCTTGACGATGTCTATCAAGAAATAATGGGTCTATTTCAATGCTCTTTAGCATATAGTGAACAACTTGTCCCTATTAAGAAAGATTTGAAAATTGTCACTTATTAGCAGCTCCTAGTAAACTCATCACTTGTTGGGACCAAAAATGGGCCCAACACTCGCTCTAGGGCTCTAGTTGGGACATCCTATGCTCGCCAAACCACCCTCACTGTCTCATGGTTAGAAGCATCCTGAGGCTACACACTGCTCTAAATAAATCAATGTTTGTATCAATTTGTATTCCAACAATTTTTCCCATCCCAACTCCAATAGAGGGAATATCCAACACATACCCTCTAAACGACCACTTTAATACACAAAAAATGGTGAAGGCAACATTTAGCAGTCGCTATGACATCTCTCCACGAGGAGTAGCGCTTGAATCCAATTTGGATACCCTGACTTAGTTTATATGTGAATCTACCCCATAGAAAAACGTCAAGGCCTCATCAAACAAAGGATGTACTTGATGTTCCTCCACTATGAAGGTCTCCTAGATGATAGTCTAATATCCATCTAAGAATAGTCACTTAGTAACCAATCAAAGGTAAGATTGAGCTAACACCACACTTGGTTGAAAGAGCACTGTGGGAGTATCTCTTAAACTTCTGTGGTCATTAGGAACTATACTCAACGCACTCGGATCGCCTAATCCAAAAACAGTTCCATCTAATGTTTAAAAAAGTTATCAAATTGTTGAGATCTACCCAATTGTAGACTGTCGGTTGTTGGAATCGAGATCTCCCACTTTCCTTGACAGTTTTTTTTTCTAGTTATCTAATTAGCAAAGCATGCTACCACACTTTGAGAACATATAAAAGTAGCTTTATTTTATTATCCTGTACACAAGGTTCATTGCAAATAATTTAGGCACGAGACATAAATAATCAAGAAGAAAAGTAGTTCCTTTCAATTAGGACTCAATTCCCTTATTATGATTCCCATAAGGATCTTGACTTCCATGAAGCCATCTTAGTCCCCGCCACAAGAATTTCCCACCCCTCAAGGTCATTCCACCACTTGATTAGTATTCCATGTCATCCACCCATCAAGGTACTATCGAACTACAAGCCCTCAACTGGTCATCTTGTGAAGGTTAGGAGCTTGTGAAGGAGGTGTCAATGTTTGAGTTTGTACTTAGATGGACTGCTTGAATAAGGATAGGGGCATCTCTCCCATGTATAACCTATGTTGTTATAGGAGAAATGGAGAGATCATGGTGCATTTGTTTTGGCATTGTGCAAAGGTGTAGTATATATGGCATGCTATGGAGAAATGGATGAAAGCAACTACATTTAGGGATGACATAACCATGAAGGCTACATTGTTCGATGATCAAGGCCCTAGTGGATGAGGAATCTCTGAAGCTTTTACAATGTGATATGTGTTGTGATGTTAAGGTTTTATCTAGAGGTGTAGGAACACAGTTTTGTTGTACCATCTATCTTGCTTTGGGTCTCTTTCAACTAGCTTTGATAGATTACAACATGATGTATGGATAATTCTTGGGATGAAGCTCCTATGTCTAAGATCATGTACAAGAAACTCAGCCAAAGCTAGAGGGGCACATTAATTATGTTGGACTTTAGCATATTTGGAGACGTCAGTTTTATGTCAAATGTTGTAAATACATTTACTTAATGTTTAAAATTTGTGCATTATCAATATTGCAAATCCATCAATATGTTATTTTTTATTCATGATAGTTGAGTTTCTGACACTTCATGACTTTTGATGCCCAACTTGTCACCTAATAAAGTTTTAGCTATTTAACTAAGCTAGGTGTCCATAATATATGAGGCACTTTTCCATGTTGAACAAAACTCCCCATACCCCCATGAAAACACTCGTTTTGAGAACTTTTGAGGACCATTATAATGGACTAAAAATGTCCTAGTATGTATTGAGATTGGTGCTAAGGGTCTCAACCAGGTCTCAAAGAGAAGGTGGAGTTCGATCTCAATTTCACCATAATATAGGCATAGAGAGTCACACAAGCAAGACGTGGCTAGTGATATTGTTAAGTAACATGGTAGTGGAAAACAACTAGCCTAATAACCAAAGGCGTGTTCATAATGAACTGCAATATAACGATTTGGAATGAGCTGAACTTGGATTTTGACACAGGTTGGAGAGTGTTGAGTGTAGTAGGTGACAAGAGGGGGCTAGACGATCATCCTCGAAGTGAGGCAATCTTGGCTTTAGTGGAACGCGTTGGAAAATAGAGAGGAGGGGTAGGACAGGCAGGGGTGAAGGGGGATGGAGTCGTCGATTTAGTGGAATATCTGGTGGAATGTTGAGAGGAGGGGGAGGAGGGATGATGGAGGAAGGGGAGGTCGTCGTGAATATCGTCGTCGATGAAACGACCGGAGGGCAGGCTCGGGCATTTCCAGGCGGAGGCGGTGACGAAAGTGATGCCGCGCCACTCGAGGGCCAGGAAGCCGCCCTTCAGGTGGGCGACGGCGTAGCCCAGGCGGGCCCAGTCGCCCCGGAGGAGGAGCTCCTCGGCGTGCCGGGCCGCTGCCCAGCTCCACTTTGCCATGCGCAGGCCGGCGGCCTCCATTCGCCGCCCCCACGCCGCCGCCCGCTCGTGCCGCTCCACCCGCGCCGCCCCCTCGCACGCCAGCACGTTGCGCACCGCCGCTGCCACATACTGCCCCTCCGCCTCCAGCCTCTCCACCTCGCTTACTCCCCCCGCCGCCGCCCCCTCCTCCAGCGCATCCAGCACCGCTGCGTAGTGCTTGAGCGCCGCCACGTAGCGCCCCGCGAACCCCCCCGGCGTCGAATCATTCAGCTCCACGTCGCGCTCCACCAGCGTGATCAGGTTCGGCCCCCTCCGCCGCAGCCCCCGAAGCAGCCGCGCCAGCCTGGCGTGCCCGTCCCCCAGCAGCCGGTGCAGGTGTAGCACGCAGTTCACCACCGTCGCCTCCCCCGGCACGCTCCCCGGTCGGCACGTGTCCAGGACCGCGTCCTCCAGCTCCTCGTCCCCCGCCCGCACGTGCCGGTACTCCAGCGCCACGTGGCAGCTCGCCGCGAAGCCCGCCAGGCGCGCGCCGGTCCGCTGCAGCGCGTCCGCGTCCGGGCCGATGCCAGTGATGCGGAGGCGCGCCGGTGGCCGGCCGGCCCGCCGGTTGGCGATCGACTGGATGAGGCCCGGCCACTGGAACCCCCGCGCGATGTTGACGTCCACCACGTGGATGGCGTCGTGCCGTTCCACGGCCTCCAGGATCGCCTGATTCGTCGTGAAGTGCGCGAACTGCTCCACCGGCCACAGCTTGTTGACCGTTATGAAATACTTGAGCAGCTCCTGGCCGTTCACTAATGGCGACGCCAGCTGGAGCACCTGATCAGCACCGCCAGCCGCTGGCTGCTGCTGCCACCTGCGCCTTCTACTCTGCTTGTTATACTGTCTTATAAGCCGCCCATGCGCCAGCATCTTTGCAGAACTATTGTAAGAGCCTTGATCCTGTATCTGAAGCCGTGCAGCTATGCCGTCTGAGAAATAGGCTGCCAGTCTTTGCATGCAGCTGCCCCCTTTGACAGCCGCCCCTGCCTGGAGTTGCCTTAGCACCCGTACTGCTGTCACTGTGTCACCCTTGTCTATCACGCTGCCGCATTCCAATAGCAGATCCACCAAGACCTTCTGGCCCTCTTGATCATGAGCAGCTTGTGCTGCAGCCTCTAATTTTCCTTCCAATTCCTCTTCAGTATGATTGATATCCTCTACTTCTTCTTTTTTCAATCCACCAGCTTCATCATGAATATCAGCCACATCAACCAGCTCGTCTTCTTCTTCGATATCCTTTTCTTCTTCTAATTCTTCTTGTTCAGCTTCTGGTTCTGGTTCTTGTTCTTCCTCTACTTCGGCTTGCTTGCAGCACACATGGTGCTCGATGTTGCTCTCCGTAGCTTGTATTGTAACTCGATCGATCAAATTAGTACACCGTCTTTTGCATGATGGAAGGGAAAACTCTTCATAATCAATAATATAACGATGGTCAAGCCAAGGAATTAGACGCCTCCTGCAGCAACTTCTGCTGATCTGTTGTTCCTGACCTTGATCCCCATAAGAGCACATACTAGGTTTCTCCTTACTTATAGGCATCTCATCCTCACCATTCTTGGCTACCACCTGAGACGAATATACAAAGGTACAAATAACATGTTTCGACTTACGGCCTGATGAAGCTGCACTGTTTCTAACCATACGTTCCTTTGATGGGCGGTCCTTGATTAGATATTGATCCACAAGCTGGTTCAGCCGGCCTTTACCTGACCCAGAAGAAGAGTTATAGGGGTGCAGCCCAACACCTTTCCATCCTTTTTTGAGAGTAATTAAGGAACCGTTGTATTGTGATGCAGACAAGATATGGTCTGTGCCAGGCCTGCAGTTACCATGAGTACAATCACTGCTTGGACTATCTGATATTCCATCCAATGTACTGCAAGCACTCATCTCTGCGTAGGATGGGTTGTCAATGGGCAACCGATCATGAAAACATTGATCCGCCCACCTTATTTCACCTGCTGCATTAGTACCACTGCTATCGTCGACTTTCTCCCCATTTAGATCAAAATATGAATCGGTGCAAGATTTCATACAATATGCTTGAATCACTTCTCCCACACCCGCAGACATAGCCTGATCACTGCAATCAGTTGACAGCAACTGATCAATATCAAGCGATTTACGGTTTTCAGCTTTACTCAAAGCCATATTGCTAGTTTGTCAATCACTGATTGATCAGCTCACACCCTAACGCACCTCAATCGGCGCTTGAAAATTAGATGAAGATGGACGTGTTAATGTCGTTGGCCGCACTAGACAGCATTTTCTGGCATGTGGGCATTATCAACTCTATTAATCATCCTTCGTATCGGTTGCATCGAGCTGTGCTAACCATAAAGCGTGTGTGTATCATCGGAGTAGACGATTATGACTAGATCCTAGCATCTTCAGCAAAAAGACAAGGAAATAAGCCTGCTGCTTAGCTTTTAAAACAGACAAGAAATTAATAACTTTTCTACGCTTAATTAGCAGGACGGTTAGAATCGAGATCCGGCGATAAGGCGGAGGATAAATAGAGACAGATTAATCCGATTTGATGCACTGATGTTGTTGCTCTTGTTGTATCTGGATTCTCCACCTGGGATTTATCGCAGCTGCTTTATATTTCATTCATGAGTACCCATCGCTCCAGTGTAATTTCCGTTAGTGCCGCCAGCTCAAAGACATCGGGACGCTCTACGTTTGTCTAATGAAGGGACGATAACAAATTCGAGTGCCTCCTCATGTGACGACCTACACAAGAATTTCATGTTTCATGTCTTCCATCGCTAGTTCTTGAACACATTAAAATCTGCTTAGCATTGGTTTGGGAATGTTGTCGATCAACCTATTCTACGACACTATCAATTGCCTAGGTCAAAGTCACTACTCACGGATAAAAGAAGGCTCGATTTGTACGTAGCTTGTCATCAAGACCCATCTGAATGATAATGTTTCCACGGTGAGTGCCTATGGCTCTGATATCAAATGATAGTAGGTAAGTACAAGCATGCTCTTCGGGAACACATTAACATCCCTTGCTTGCTCAATATGAGCATGCTTTGGGGTTTTCATATGAAGTTCACATTTGAATATCTATAGTGCCAATATTGACCAATTCAAAGTAAGTAGATGTAGTTTCAAAGGGAACGTCACACAAACATCCTTAGCTTCTTCAATAAGAGGTGTTTTGGGTGATCTACAGGATAGGTTTGCCATTTGGTAGGATCTTTGTTCCATGTTGGTCTACTTGATTTATGGCAAGTCTAGGGCAAAGTTGTAGTGGCAACAATGAGAGTTTTTGGAACTCAATGGGCCAAGCTTGGCATACATTTCGTTTCCCAAGGAGCTCACGGCTACCTAATGATATGCAATCTTAAAATGCCCTCCCTTCCATTTCGGAAAAATGCTACATAAGACCTTTTATGATTGACTCATAACCTATAGAACTTTATAGTTATGCTATTCTATGTGGATGATTTTAGCATGTTTGGATATTGGAAAACTTTGAATATAGCTTTTAAATGCCGTCCCTTTGAACTTCCAAAAAATTGACATAGAGAACTTTAATATGGACTATTTGATAGTTATTATGATGGCACGCATGGATGATTTTAGTGTGTTTGGAGGAATATTGAAACACAAACACCGTAGCTTTTAAAATGTCATCCCTTTGCATTTCTTACAAAGACTTGTAAGGATTATTTAATAGCTCTTATGCTGGCATATGAGGATGTTTAGCATTTTTTGAGGTATGGAACACATCAACCATAGCTTTTAAAATGTCATACCTTTGAATTTCCCCAAAATATTGCTACAAAGACCTTTAAGGATTATTTGATAGCTTTTATGACCCCATATATGATGATTTTAGCATGTATGAGATAGTGGAACACAACCATCATCTTGATTAACTATGTTGCAAATATATAGGGTGAATCTACTATAGCTCAACCTAGAGAATTGTGATTTTGACTTGCTCACTAGCATCTTACCCGCGATCTTACCTTAGTATGTTGCTCTGGGACTCTTGTTAACCTTATAGAGGTGAGATCTAATTTAAAAGTGGCTTATAGACTTTAAGGCTTTACTCAATAAAAGTTCAATGTCAATGTTATCTTCATTACATACTTGATCTATAAACTTGTTGCCAATTGTAGTCCTGCATCATACAATAGCAAATATTAACTGAAATTTGAAGAAAACATGTATCGCAATGGAGAAAAGAAATAGAGAAGATTGAGTACAAACTCCCGAGTCCCATGTATAGCTAAGCACCTCCCCAACGCATGCGCTTATGAATGTTTGATTAACTTTTGTGCTCAAAATACATTGAAGGGCATTCCTTTTTGGCTTTTTCTTTTCTTCTCCTTGTACATAAGCTTTTGCCAAGAAAAATCAAACTATAGTCCTACTCTAGGGTCTTTACAATAAAAATAATACTACATTATTGGTGACTTAATCTCTTATAGGGTTTTACAAGGATTACACCAAGTGGATTAGATAAAAATTTTCTTTTTGTCCATCAAATTAAGCTAGCTTTATTGGTAACACACTATCTCATAGGGTTTCCAAGCTCGTTTGGTATAAGTGATCTTTTCGTCCATCAAAGAGCTTACTTTTGTAAACAACTCTATAGAATATTCCAATCTTCATACGTTTTGAGGGTTTTGCTTGCCATGGGTCTATAAAAGTTAATAGAAGGGTGAAAAGCAACATTTATCAACCCCTATCTTGCTCCATGTGAAATTGGAAGGGGCCAAATGCTGAGGGTGAAAATCAAAATTTATTGATCCCCTAGCCCCACCACTCGACACGCAATGTTATAGCTATACTCTCTCATAGTGAACACCAAAGTATTTTGTAAAGTCTTCTAAGAATGTAAATGTCAATCTTTTTCTTGTCACATATTTGTGCAATCCTTGCAAAAACCCATAATAAATTATGTCACCAATAAGCTAGTTAAATCCGATGGACAAAATATAATTTCCATATTCACTTGGTGAAATCCTTGCAAAACTACATAAATAAGTGTGCCGTCAATAAACTATCAAAATTTTAAAAGTCGCGCACCACCCCACAGAGAGAGAGAGAGAGAGAGAGAGAGAGAGAGAGAGAGAGAGAGATTCTTCACTACCAAAAAAGAGAGAGAGAATAAAGAAAGGAAAGGGGTGAGAGAGACAGGGGGAAAGGGAAGGGGAAGGGTAGAGGAGAGAGAAAAAGTAGATAGAAGAGAAAAACATATGTCAGAAACCAGAGAGGATAGAGGAAAAAAGAAGAGCAATTATTTATAATAAATATATGAATTAAATTTACCATTAATTATAATTAACTATTCATATTAAAAGTTTTACCAATCTTTAAGGAATGTTATGATACTTTTTTTCACAATAATATATTTAAAAATTGTATTGTACTACATTGAACATTATTATTATGAATGTTTATATAGTAATCAAAATAATGTTTTATATATAACAATAATAATAATAACAATATAATATATTTAATAATTAATTGTATTATTATAAAACTACTATTATTATAATCAAAATAATTATCCAATCAAAGCTCTAATTGAAGTGACTCTGGATTTTGATAATATGAATAGAAATGGGATTGATTTTAGCCTTTTGAGACTTTCTTTCAAGAAATTACTGTTGAGTAAATAACTTGCACATGTGCACATACAATAATATTGCACTAGGAAGTACATACAAATATATAAAAGTCCCATGCTAATGAAGTATCCAAATATTTTAAAAAGCTTGTATGTTATGGCACACTCAACTCAAAAATATTAATTTCACCTAACTTTGCCAAATAATTTAATCACCAAAACACAAAACGCACAAGTCCTTGCAATCTATCTACTAAGCACAATAATACCAATATCACATGTGAGCCAACACATAAGAAGTCATGATTGTTCGACAAATAGACAAAATAAATATTAAAATTTAAATAAATATAAAATCATCTTATCTTTATAACAATTTTCATAACATTTCTCGGGGACTTAAAAGCTAACTATCCTCGATTGATAAAACAAGTAAAATTGCCACATGTACTAGTGCTATCTCATGTAAGAAGTCTGAACTACATCAATGAGGAAATCCAAAACATCTATGTAGTACCTCTATGTATACCCCTATGAAAATAAAGCAACTATGGGTTCTCTTGGTGCATTACCGCATGTGATGAATCTACACCCTTTAGGCATTAATGTGACTTTCAGTGGTAAGCAACTATTCAGTCATACACCAAAGTTAGCACTATTTTCTAAATCCATTAGGATTCCTCAATAGAGTGGCTTTTGTCTTGAACTAGATATCCATGGTATCAATTTGTCAATTCTATTGGTAGTCTGGTCATGGTCAAGGATAACTCTGAGTATCAAAATCTATGTATCTTCATCTAACAATAGATGGTTATTTACAACTAGAGTTATTATTGGAGTTTCCTTAAAAAATTTTAACAAACTAATGTGAAATGAATTATGAATTTACCCATGAGAAGAAATTCCCAATCTAAATGCATTATTATTAATCTTATTAACAATACAAAATGATCCATAGTATATCGAAGCTAATTTAATTTTCGAATACCTTTTAATGGATTTCAACCTCCTATTTTTAATATGTAACCAAACTAAATCATTTTCTTGGAATGTAATTGTCTTATATTTCTTGTTTGCTTGAGCTGTATATTTCAATTGTGATTGCTTAATCTAGGATTTTCCTATGGTCGCTAGTTGATGTATCAGTACCACTTGGAGCATCAATAATTAGAATGATCAAAGGGATATGTAATTTTTTTCATAAATAACTTTGAAAGGTGCTCTACAAATAAGCATAGTGTGGAGTGTTATTACAAGAAAACTTGAGGATAGGGAAATATTGGTCCTAGTTATTTGGTCAATCAATTCTATAGGATCTAAGAAGGTCAAGGATAGTATCATTTGTTGCTTCAATCTAGCCATTGCTTTTGAAGTGAAAAGGTAAGGCAAAATCCATCTTAGAAACTAGATTTTTAAATAGGACTATCCAAAAGTGATTAAAATTTTACCAGCATGATGAAAAAGTTAAACTGCATTGTTGGATTAAAGCACATACCTCAATCATAGATTAGATTCTTGGTTAGGCTAGGCTCATGAAATCAACCTGTTGAGGACATATTCATGGTGTGAGAGGGCCTGAGAGAGAATAGCACACATTTGAGATAGCATGATGACTAATATGCTCATATCCATCTAGATCCAAGAATCGTGGAATTGTGAACTACATTTTGGTTCCATTATCAAGGCCGATGGATGAAGTCTTGTGTAGTGCATGTATTCTCATGGTCAATGAGAGAAACAGGTCAAGAAATCTCACAATCAAGTATCCATAGCTGAAATTGAACTTCTCGCACATGGATAAAGTCAAAAGTTGCATTATATGGTCCCACACCCATGGACATAGATGTAGAAAATACACAAATAAGTGATAAGAGATCTTTGCCTATGACTGATGCTCAAACCCAAATGTTTTTGGTGCAACAAATATATGCATGTCAAAAAGTATTGCAATAATTTAAAGGCAAAGCAAACTTAAGTCCGAAATGTACAACTAGCAAATGGAGAAGCTACAACATTAGCTATTATCTAGGAAAACATTTGAGTGAATGGTCATTGAGGCACAATCATTCACATGTACCAACCTCAATTGTACATAAACAAGACTATTTAGTTACATTAATCACAAACAATATAGGAAACACCCAAATTCTAACACTATTAGACTCAAGTGCATCATTTAGCTCAATCAAGAAATCCTTAGTAAAGAAACTCCAATTACAAACACAAGGTATGAGACAAATCTCAGTTCTCTTTTGTGACCCAGAACATTTGCATCACACACATACACAAGCAATAGTACTACTTCCTATAGGTGGATTTCATTAACACTAGTGTGTGATTGGCTTAGGACCCATGAAACATCTCTAAATTTTAAGGATAGAAGTACCAAATATTCAGTGAATTGTATTCATAATAATACCCTTGAAGGAACATTTTTAGCAAATGAAGGTGGAGACATTACCCATATAATAACAGCAAAAAGACATACAAAATTTGTTCAACTGTTCCATGACATTGTTACCCAATGTAGAGGAACATACAATCTCATCAATGCACCAATCTTTCATGAAATTCCACATTACCTAATTCCACCCATTAGGATGCCAATGTGTCGAGGTCATTAAGGGAAACATAAATCATGAAAGAAGCTATAAAGGAAATTCTTACAAAAGGGGCAAGAGAACCTTTCAAATGTCCATGGGTAGATGAATCACACTTGGTGAAGAAAGACAATGGGTACTGTTAGTTCTATGTGGACTATCTTCCATTAAATAAAGTAACAATTCAAGATGTTTACACATTGCCCTAGTTGGATGATTTTTTGGACCTAAATTCCAAGTACCTTACAACAATAGACCTTGCAACAGGATATTGATATATTCCTTTGAGCTCAAAGGACGTTGCAAAAACAACTTTCATGACACCAATGGTTCTCTTCCAATTCCTTGTCATGTTGTTTGGGTTAACAAACCCACCATGTACATTTCAACAAATGGGCAACAATGTATTTCAAGACTTGTTAGGAAAGAGGTTCTAGTTTTTTTGTGGGGATGATATTTTGCTATGTATTCCCACATGGAAAGCACACATAGAAGTGTTAGAGGAAGTGTTACACAAACTTCAACACCATAATCTAAAGATATTGTACAAAGAGCAATAAGATTAAAATTTTTGGGATATATAACTTTGTCTGAAGGCATTAAGGTGGACCCTTCAAATACATTGGCCATTAAGAACTATGCACTTCCTGAGACTATACAACAATTACACAGGTTTTTCAGACTTATGGAAAGTTCATTAAAATTTATACCTAATGGAGCATCGAATACATATTCTATAAGAAAGCCACTAAAAAAGGGTGAGAAGAATGCACAACAAAATGTGATAAAACATTTGATCAAATCAAGGATTTCATAATTCAATCTTCTATTTTACAATACCCTCATTTAATAAAGAATTTGTGTTTGACATATGCCTCAGATCTGCAACTTGGAGCAGTTCTATTGCAAGAGAAAGAAGGAAAAGATTGGCAACCCATTTGTTACACAATCAAAAGTTTAACAAAGTACAAATTATACAACAACAAAAAATAAGTTAATGGCCATAGAGTGGTCTTCTTCAAAACTTCATCCCTATCTTCACAGAACAAATGTGATAGTGGAGACGAACCATCATCCCTTAACAACATTGATAAATAAAAAACACCCATTATGCAAATTACTCAAATGGGACCTAGCACTGCAAGAATATAACTTCTAAATTAAACATTATAAAGAAAGTTATAAATACTGTGACTAGGAAATCTCAAGTCACAAAATCTACATGCTAATCAAAAGAAATTTATGGTCCAAAATGGATTATTACATTGCATACAACAAGGCCAATCACCAAGAATTTACATACCAAAGCTATTGCAATATATTTATATGGATTATCATTATAGTCATCCTTTATTTGGACATGCAACAATAGGGAAAATGTTGGAGTTGTTAAGATGTAGATATTATTAGTCACAAATGAGTAATTCAAACACCATCTACTTGCATACATGTCCAAAATGTTAGGAATGTAAAATATCAACAAAGAAACTAGTTGGATGCAAGTTATTCAAGTAAAACACCCATTTTAACTCATGACATGGGATCTTATTTGGTCATTTCCTAAAACAACACAAGGAAACCTATATATTATGGTTCTCAAAGAATACCCAACAAGGTGGGCAAAGCCCGAAGCCATCCCAAAAGCAACAACAAACCAAGTAGCTAAATTCTTAATGGAAGAGATCATAGCATGGCATTCATGCTCTGATCAAATTATTTCTAATAATGTAAAAAATTTTACTAAATTCATGCAATTGATATGTCAAGTCATGGGCATCAAACAAGTATTTACCTCTCCATATCACCCACCAATGAATGGCCTTACAGAAAGATTAAATAAAACAATCAAGGATTTCAATGTGCATAGATCCAATGCATGAACACTGGGATAAGTACTTACCTTATTTACTACATGCCTACAAAACCATAGTTCAAGCTTCCACAAAAAGCAGTCCCTTCTGAGCACTATATGGTCAAGATCCCAAACTACCAAAACGATCTGCTGACAATCAAGTTGAAAGTTTAAACATAAGATACTATAGACGGGCATATTCATTTGAAACAACATCAGTAATGATGAGCAACATTCAAAATAATTTGAAGCTAGCACAACAAAGGCAGAAGGGAAATTATGACGAAGGATGTACCCATCCAAAATGGGAACTATATCAGCACATTCACACTCTTCCATCTAAAATAGTTAATGAAATGTTGGAGAAAGTTTCATTAGAGCAAGCCAAGAGACTATGTCTAATCTAACTTACATTAAAGGGTTGCATAAGACTGAAATTAATAAGTTGGAATTTATTATTTTGCACCTTGGACATCCAGGAAACAGCACCCCCTAGCAAAGGTAAACACATAGCCAAAGGTGGATTTTCTAATGTCTACATGTCATGCATAATCATCAAAGTCAGTGTATTCCATGACTCCTGTATCATGGCCACCATAACTTATGCACATATCTAATATGCCCTTCAGATACCTCATGATGCCCTTAGATGGCATCCCAATGTCGCGTGCCATGTGTAGCCATATAGCATGCCATAACTCCCATATTGATTTTTTTGTAAAGATTCAAACTTTGACTCCATGGCCTCTCCCAAGAGTGACTATCACCACAGTGCATGGCCTCATCATAAGTGAGAGGCTCACCTATATCTGTCACCATCACATAATCAACGAAGGGCTCAAACCACTCAAAAGGGGAGGTCTAGCTCTAGTAGAGAGTCTCAAGGTAGGCTGAGGAACATGCACATTCTGTCTAACGTCATGGTCAAGGGCCACTAGAGCATTAGCTGCTACTGTAGATTGTTTAACTAGTCGTACAAGAGCAAAAAACTCCTCCTAAAATATAACCCTACATATCTCGACTATCAACTCAAGCTGCTTATGCATCTTTTCCTTATAGATAACTAAATTATGGCTGTGGATGACTTTTTGAGCATGTGAATCCCATAGGCGATAGCCCATCTCACCTACACCCCCATAACCAAGAAAGATGCATTTCACAAACTTAAGATCTAGTTTTGTGCGCTTTTCCTTGGGTACATGGCAAAAAACCTCACAAACCAAAGACACACAAATGATCATGCGAGGGAGGTTTTCCAAACCACACCTCCTTGTTAATAGAACTGCAAGGAGATCGATTGATCAAGTATATAGTAGTAATCTCTGCCTCAACCCAAAACTGTTGTGGTAAGCTTGCCTGGCTAAGCATACTACAGACCCTTTCCTATATTGTCCTATTCATGCACTCAGCCATACCATTCTAGGGTGGGGTGTATGGGATAGTCAAGTGATGCTTAATACCCCTCTCACATCGCAAAACTACTCAAAGGCTTTAGAGACATACTCACCCCTATTATCTAACTGTAGGAATTTCAGTCTATACCCAAAGTGGTTCTCAACCAATGCACAAGCCAACGCTGAAAGGTAGCCAAAACATCATATTTCAGCTTTATGGGACATGCCCAGACCTTATGTAAGTAGTGATTTATGAATGTGACAAAGTACTTCTCACCTCCTCGTGACTGACAAAGCATAGGTCCACAGACATCAGAATGAACAAGAGCCAAAAGGGTCACCCATGCGGCGTAGAGTGCCAGACTTCTTATATATACTACGTGTTTCCTGCCATACAAACAATAATCACATGACTCAAAACACTTATAATCAAGGGGTGGAAAATACTGCAAACAAGTAAGCATTTTCATTCACTTTAAGGAGATGTGCCCAAGGCGACGATGCCAAAGAGATACATGTGGAACTACAGCCACGGACAAAACATGATCTACGGATCCAGATACAACTAAGGGATATAAAGTGTGAAACTCGATACCATGTGCAAGAACAAGGTTCCCATGGGTGATCTTCCAATAATAATCCCCAAAGGAAAAAAAAGTAACCCTCATCATCTAGTGTGCCAACAGAGACAAGACTCTTCATGAGACCCTGACATTATGCAAAGTAAACATACTACCTAAACCAAACTACAACCAAATATCACCAATACCAACTATATGCAATGCCAAGTTATTTCCCAAATGGACAGATCCAGTCGTACTGTGATAGAAGTGGAACCACTCTCCATGAGGGGTCACATGAAAGGAAGCTCCTGAATCCATCAACCAACACTAAGTAAAACCAGGAGAGGCATCAAACAAATGTGACTCATCCAAAGAAGAAGTTGCAAGTATGTAATCAGATTCAGGTTGCTACACTACATTGATCTCTTCGATCTTAACATTGGACTTAGTAGGGGCAATGATGTGATCATCAAACTTGTCCTATGCTTTCCCTTTGCCCTTTTCCTTGTGCTTGTCATTGCACATTTTATGGCATTGTGGCATGATATGTCCTGTTGTCCCACAATAATGGCATGTCAAATCGAACTTACGTCCACAAGACTTATTGCGAGAGTATCAACGGACTTAGAATAAGACTTCTACGAGTCTCTACCATGGCGATCATACCCACTCTTGCCATCATGGTGACCCCAAACAATGAAAGCATAAGAAGTACGAGAAGCATCCAAATTCTTCCTATTGATCTCCTCTGTCAGGGAGTGCACCCTCTACATCAAACAATTTCAGCCCATTCTCGGGTATATTTGCACACATAGCAATATGGAATGTGTCCCAAGACTCAAGCAGTGTGGCCAACAAGAACAAAGGTGGAAGATTGTCCTTAAAGCCAATACCGCGCGATGATAGAGCTGGCCAATGATAGCATGAAGCTCACTCAAATGTTGAGAAACACTAGTACCTTCCTTCATACAAAGGTCCATAAGCTCCTTTAGCCAATGCATCTAAGAAGCAAGAGGGCTCTACTTATCATAGAGATTATGGATTTCCTCCCAAAGATCCCATGGAGACTGTCCATCTGTGACAGCATTGTAATAAACCTACTTGTTGAGGGACAGGATAATCATGGATCTACAAAGCTCATCTAAGTCATCCAATACATCATGATTGTGACCTTTAGGCTTAATACTTTTACATTTGATCCACCTAATAAGAGATTTCTGCACCAAAACCTACCAAATTTAGGTCTTCTAATAGCCATCATTGTTATCATCCAACTTTTCAATGTTGAAGATGGGAGTTTCATTTGAATGACCAACCATACTTCAACAAAAAGAGGCATAGTACAGACCAAACAGGCTACTATAATACTTGCAAATACCCCCAAAACCATTGCCAAAATAAGCTAAAAACCAAAGATATTGACCAAATAATGAGTTGTCCACAAACTATGACCAAAATAGCATCAAATGGAGGACACTGCTCTCATAAATATAATACAACAATCCGCAATTACATAATGCTGAAAATGAGATACAACATACTCAAGCTCACTACAAATAAAATCCAAAGCTCAATGTAACATCCAAGTGTCACGTAAGTGGTGCCCACTAGAATAAAGGTCAAATTCCAAACAAGCAAACAAAGCTCAAATCCTCATGTAAATGGCATCCAAGCATTTAAGATACATCAAGTATATAGCTACGAGCATAAGACCCAATAAAAGCTTCAAGCCCGTAATGTCATAGACCTTTGAAGCATCCAATGAAGTAATTGACATCATATGCCAAATGTCATAAGCTCAAATCAAATCTCAAGTGCATTCAATACGATAACCAAGCATAGAGCTTCAATGTCATGCACCAATACATCCGATAGAATGCCCGAATAGCATAAAAGAGCGTTAGGCATAGATGACATGTCAAAAGCTTGATGTCCATTGTATGTACAACAGTAAAATGATAGTCAAGACGAAGCAAAAGTGAGCTCAATCAAAGCCCAAAAGCATTCTGAGAGCATGTCCAAGCATGTGGCAACCATAGACATCAATGTATCATTCCAAGTAGCCAGGAAGCATCAACAAGCAATAGGCATATGCTTTCACTGATAAAATAACCTTCAACCCTACTTATTACAGCAGTAAAAATGATAGTAAAATTGAGTCAAATATGGGCTCAAATCAATCCAAAAGCATTCTAATACATTGGCCAGACATTCCCCAAGTGTGCAGCACCAAATGAGCATCTCAGAAGCATCACATAAGTCGAGAGCATGACATTTCCCAAATAAATAGCATTCAGCCCTGTTATGATAGCCGTGATATCCATTGGAAAACTGAGCTAAAAGAGTGCTCAAATTAGTCCAATAGAATCTCAAGCCAATGGCATATGATCCCCCAAGTATCCCGCAACAAAACATAAGTATACGGGCATCCCGAGAAGCATATACGAGCTCCAAACATTGAAGATATAGATGTCCTTGTTTTATGATAGCATGTTGTCATGTTTGCACAGTTAATAGCTAAAGCTCAATGACTCAAAACCAATGCTCAATATTAATGGTCAATGCCGGGAGGAGTGGTAAACAATGCCAAATCCTTTGCCCAATGCTGAGGAATACTTGAGCAAGCACAAGTGCTAGAAAGTGGCCACAGCTGAAAAAACGTGTTTGTATTTCTAGCCCTTAATAGTGAGCTAAATACTCCATGAAATACGCTTAATGTAGCCTAAAGATATCCCTTGAGATAGCCCCAATAGTTCTTAAGAAGTCTTAGAGCAATAAGAGCTCAACATGAACCTCGTGAGGTTGAGCTATGGCTACTAATGGTGAAACCCTACTGTAGGTAACTCGAATGAGAGCTAAAGCAATGTCAGATTGAGCTCAAGCTCAAAGAGAACGTGGTTGTGGCACTAGTTGAAGGAAGAAGCCGAAGTGGAAGCATGAGGAAGCAGAAGGAAGAGAGATGTTAGCTATGGGGGATGGAGCAAGAGAGTAAGAGAAAGAGACTCAAGATGTGGGAACTCCAACAGTCATTATGTAACCGGCCTTCCCTTTATTCAAATGTCACTGAAAGAATAAAGAATGATATTGATAGGCACCATCGCCTATAATGTGCAGGTGCCGATAGTGTCAGTGTACTATGTAATGAAAGAACTGAGAGGAGAGAGAAGGAGAGCTGAGGAGAGAGAAAAAGAACAAGAAAAAGAAGGAAGAAGACTAAAAGAGGAGAGAGAAAGAGAGAGAAGGGAGAAGGAAGCCATGGAATCTGGAGATGAAGGTGAAGAGTGTGATCTTGATAATAACTTGTTGCCCTAATCTGGGGCTTTTACACCTTAAATACCCCGGTCAATGTGACGGGGTGTTTAAACCCTAGTCGGTGTGTATCCCGCTTGTTACATACTAATACACGAGCGGCAAGGCACAGTTGCCTTTATCCCCAACACCATAAGCCCTCTAAGATTTGTCCAAATCCTTTCAACAAATGAAATTATGTAATTGTGCATTGCATTAAGAGTTTGATCTTAGTTGCAAGCTTAAAACAAAATGTGAAGGAACAATGTAACTAAGAGAATCAATCAATGGAATTGCTTGATGTTAGCTTCACTACTTTAAATATGAACCATGCTTAGCAAGGGGAAAACTCTCATATACTTCCTCAATACTCATAAGGAAATCCATTTGTGACTATAACTTCTTCATACACTATGACCTCCCTATACAACTCAAGCAAGAAGATATTGAGAGAAACATATTTGCCAACCCTCTTGTAAGGAGGCATGCAAGGACAGGCACATGTGGATTCCCTAATTCCCTCCTCAAATGTGCTCAAACACTACAACAAAGTCAAATGTCTTCATCATCATTACTAAATCATTAAGCTAAGGTTCTTCCTCAACAACATCATCTCCATTCTTTCCAAACAAGGTATTAATTTGTGTCATCACCCTTTGATTGCATTAGTATCATTGTTAACTTATTTTCCATTTTCTTACATACACTTAAGTATTGATGCTAATCCTTGTGAGTCAAGCATGTAATTTCTATTAACCTTTTTACTCCATTCCCCATTTAAACAAGATTAAGGCTCAATGTAATGATATCATATGGCTCTTTAAAGAAGAAAAAGATAGTGAAAGAAAAAGAAAGAAAGAAAGAAAAGGATGCATGTATATTCAATGTACTATACTTACGAATCCTCAAATTAGTGGTACCCATTAGCGTCAAAATTGACCAACTGCATCAATAACCCCCTAGTCCCTTTCTTTAACCCCATAGATACTCAGTGCACCAAGGGCAAGACATATCTACAAGGCTTCAACTTGCCTAGCACTAGTAGATCTAACTCCTCACATCACTTTTCCCCTTTCTTGCCCTACAACTCCATCTCCCTTACTACTCCAAGTGCTTTTATATGCTAATTGAACAAACTTGCAAATAGCAAGGTGGAACACTTGTTACATAAGAAAAGTAAACTTATTGCACCAACGGTCCTATTGTTTGGTGGTTGATGAACTACAAAGTCCTCATGCACATTGTCTTCCAAATGGATGAAATCCTAACAAATTATATCTAAACGCTTAGCCTCTATCAAAACTCATGTGTAATAGCTTATCCTCATCACCAAATATGTTTTCTATCCATCAACCATGGAGAATATCCTTATAACAGGGGCAAACCATCATTGGAAGCAAACTAAAGAAGTAGTGTTGTACTTATATATTAGCCTACATAACCACATGCACTAACATATCAATCACAATCAAAAACATATATTCATTGGGTAATCATGTATGGTATATACCTTAAAGAGTAAAACCAACCTAGTGTTAGACCCATCTTCCATCCAATAATATATGTCATGTACATAAGAAGAGTGGCACTCCTCCTTTAAGATGATATCACATGTGAGATTTTCAATTGCAAATATCGAGGTTCATGAAGGACTCCAACTTCTCCACCCTCACCTATGAGTTCTTCACCCTTAATCACACTCCTTTATTAGCACTTCAAGTCAATATCTTCAACAACAAGAATACCATGTATACATCTTCAGTAGCAACATCCTCAACATCTTGATTCCTAGCTATTTTCTCACCATCAACTATCCTTCATAAATCCTTGTTCAACATATGCTTTCCTTGACTAATATACATGAATACACAAGCAAAGGTCGATACATTCTACATTAGCAATATCTATACAATGCCTTAGCATCAACACATCCACATATACATCAACAACAATCATCACATCTCTATCACATTATACAACTCAAGTCCCACTATTCAACATATACAATGCATGCTACCACACACTACCTCTGACTCCCATTACTATAGGATAAGGCAATGATGCAACCAAGGAGCAAAGTCACCACCTAACCAAAAGTAACATGGACGAATGTGGGTGCATATAAGTATAGATGTAATTAGTATCCTATGGATTTTTTAATCATCAAATGACAATATCACAATCTAAGGAATATATTACAAATCCCAACTTTGTATTTTGAAATACTTGATTCAAGTATCATATATATATCAACTAGTCATTGCAAAATTCAAGAATTGGGCTTACTTCTAAGCAATTTTGTACAAGCCTACAAGTAAAATTAAAATGCCAGGCAAGTGGATTTGCATTAGAATACCCCATAGTCTAAATAGAAGCTTGAGTATATATTTTAATATCATATGGGCAAGGTTAGAGGCCTGGTCTAAACATGGATACTTCTTATGTATACAAGATAGAGGAAAAAGGGTCAAGAGCGCCTACCCAAAATGAAACCGTATGCATATAATGCATGTAAGAACAAATTGAGAGCTCATGCTTGTATGTGCCAACTATTAGAGTCTACTTATCTTTTTCTTATCATCCTCTTCATCCACCATAACTTGTGAGAGATTGTGAGGAAGAACTTGAGTGACTGAGTTTGAGATAAGGCAATCTACTCTCCTAATTCTCATGTGTCTCTTCTTCCTTGCTTTAGAGAGCTTGGATTTGGGAGCATGGACCTTGGAGCACAAAATTCATTAGAGACAATGCGAGGATGGAGAAACACCATCTAAGCTGCAATGGAGCAAATAGTTTTTAATCATGCGGTTGAGCCTACTTGGTTGCTTGCTTGAGGATAAGGATAAGGATAACACACTTCAACTTGGGAGAGAATGGATGCAGAACATCCTAGATGAGAGGTAGAAGAATGTGAAGCATCGCGAAACTCTTGAAGGAAAAAGAGGTCTAAAATTTTTCGCTGGTATTGAGCGGTGGTTATGCCTCAACAACTATCACACTTGGGGAGTAGAGTTCCATTGACATCATTATTTCGAAGCTAGACTTGACCTACATTGTACAATTAGTGTGCCAAATCACATATGCCTTAAGAAAGTGGATAAGGTAGAATATCTTAAATTCAATTTGTATCAAGGCTTTTCAATGAGGAAACAAAATAGAGGAAAGTTGATTGTCTTAGTACTAGTTTGGATAGGTCTACCATGTTTCTCAATGTCACATATAAAACAAGAAAACATAGTCTACAATTACTTTATCTTGATCCATGTAAAACAAGAGTAAGTAGTCTACAATTACACAATCTTGGTCTAGTATAGAATATGATGGTGCTACTAAGATTACTTTGAGGTGATCTAATTCCAAAACCTAGTCTACTTTTAGATGAGTATGAGTGCAATAACAATTCTATTGAAGTGCAATAACAATTCTATTGAGTGCAATAACAATCCTATTCAGCAACAGGTTCAACAACATAGTTCATAATTGAGGATATTATGGTAGATGATTGATTTGATCTATGTAAGCACATGGGATCAATTCATTAACATCATAAATTACTTGAGTTTATGATCAATTGAATCAAAATTCCATTTTGAAGGTGAACAAATTTATATGTTATTTCTCATCATGGTCAATAGAAAGAGTTTTCAAGGATCATGTAATATCTCATCCAAAAGCCAATTGATATTCTTCCAAGACACAATTACCAAAATTTTGGGCTTTTTATTTTTCAAAGGGCCAACTTGAGTATCGATTGAGATTACATAATTTTGTGTGACATACCTAAATTGATGGTCTTACAATACATATGAGAGAAATAAGAAAACTAAATGTCTTTGAAAATGAGAAAGTTTACATTAACAATATTATTTCTCATCCATGTGGTCATTTTGTTCATCTCTTGCACGTTTATTACTTAAAAATGTATTATCCCCACAAAGTAAGCACACCTTTGCAAGCTTGAGCTACATATGCCATCCACCTAGTCAAATGTTGATTACCACACACACACACACACACACACACACACACACACAATGAACTTTTAATTCTCTTACAATAAATAGGGGCTCCAAATTGTATTATTTCAATGGTTGCAACAGAGAAAAATCCTAGATGCCTTTGGACATTAAGAATGGTTTTTATTTATTTACTACTTTTACTAAAGGACTTGTAGATCATGCAAACAACTAACTATCAATGTTCTTAGCACTGTACTTCTATATGCAAGTTACAAAAAGCCTTCCAGTCTTGTACAAAGGTAATATGCATTAGACATTAATGTAAATATGGAATAACTCGTACAGCTTATATGCCACATAGGAGCAACACTGTCGGGTAGCAATGCCAAAGATTGTTGCAAGACTTAATATAGCACAACATAGTGGGTCTGATTAACATAATTCACCATAATTAACATTGGGTTATGTTGTGAGAATACTGAGCGAACACCTCCATGCCTGAAAGGAGCTGTTTATAGTGTACAACATTTTTTTAAAAATATTTTAGTCCACTTTATACCATTGGTATTAACTAATTTGGGTGAGAATTGATGGATGAAGTAATCTTCATCCTTCATGACTATAAGGCTTAAGCTACATACAACTAACTCAGAGATCCCTATGCACTGAAAGAGATGGTCCTAAGAAGTAAAATTTAGCAAGCAATCAAGACAAAGCCAGTTGCTACATTAATTAATACAAAGGGTACGAAGACTTACATACAAAAAGATACTAAAAGTAGAAGCCTTAGCTTGGGCTCGAATGTTGGAGCAAAGCTGAATGTGTGAGAGAATTTATGATCCACCGGGATACCACATTCACAGTTTGGGCATTAGTACGATTGTTGCACACCAGGGTGATATGCTACTGATTCTTCATCCTAGATAGCATTCAATGACGTCCACAATTGGCAGAGCTTTAAAGACGACGTTTCTAGTTTCAACCTTGGCTCTTCAGTTAGAAAAACCATCTCCAACACAGCCTTGCACAAGCCTCCACAAAAATAACTGTACAAACATGTCCAATTACATTTTTTATCCATGGAGAATGTCAACTGTTAAATAACTGTCCATTGACCTGCAGGAATTGCTGTTCAAACTCAATATTCAGAGGGTTTTGGCTCAATGCTCATGAGAGACTCCCATCAAATTCACACATTCTACCTGCAGTAACATTGGAAAATTGAGGATATAACATGGAACAAAATGCAATAAACCCTCAGCTTTCTTACCTGCAGAGATTGAACCGCAGATACTTCAGCAAATATCACCTGCAATAATATGCACCAAGTGAGCACAAGTTCTTTCAAGAGAATGGGGTGCATCCAAAGGACAAATGGAGCCCTTTCATCTACCTGCTGGAGGATTTTGCACTGATTCAGCTGCAGATGCTTCTTCAGGCGTTGCAGAAGATACAATCAAAGATGTCATGGTAGATCCTACATGCATACTTATGGAATTCAAAAGGGGAGTTCGCTCAGAAGGAACTGATTGAACATTATTGGCATGTGCATCTCGTTTGCATATGGGACAAAATGGTCTACGAGTTGTGAGCCACTGATCTATGCACTGCATGTGAAATTCTGTAAACATAAACAAGTTAGCATGTGTTTGGACGAGCCCCACATTGTCACAAAAGTAAGTAAAGCTTCATGTTTCTCGCTTTATATGACATAATCAGTGATGGCAATGACTTCTTTTTTAAAAACTCATAACTTTACACATCTGCATGAGGTAGTCAGTTGAAACTGGTGACGCTAAGTTGATGTTGCGAGAGGGAAGGAGGAGTGGTTGCGAGTGTAATTGACCTAAATGTCTGCTGGGGACTTGAGTACAATTTATCTGCAAGTACAAGGAGCTCATGTATCTCCTCCTATCCAGAATGGGATTACAATGCAGAGAATTCATCTCTTCAATAGTATCTGGTGAAATAAGGTATCAGGCAGCAGCACATTCACCACTAATGCTGCAGGCTTGATTACAGCAATCATGCATCCACAACATAAACCCTAACACCATCATAAGCATAGTTACACGAAATACCATTTCCTGGCCTGGAAAAATGGTGTTTCCATTTTTTTGTGTTTCTAAAAATGTGAAACGTGCTTCTGCTTCTTCTAGGATTACAACCCCCCACCATGAAAGGAAAACATAGTTAAATTTCATTGATTAGCATTAAGAATTGTGAATTGTTTTTGAAGCAAACAAATGACTGTTGTGTTTAGTTGAACATGTGATTATTTCTCAAATTGTCATGGAGCACTAACAATTAATGTCAATTGTGAATTGGGACTTGATACTTTTACACACAACCAATAAGTCCATGAATGATGAATGACAATAGAAAATAGGCTATTGTGTCTTTCCATCCATCTTAACCTTTCAAGTTTCTCTACCCACTCTGTCCACACACACACACACAAACAAAATGGCCATTGCGCATATTGTTGTTACTTCCTCGGACCAAGACTCCATTTCAAACATTTCAACTTCACCACTTTGAAAACTCCCAAGCAACTATGATCACAATCAGCCATGCACAACTGCCTGATTCCACTACTCCCAGAGCCATTGCCATCAGTTGAGCATACTAGTGTGTTTGCTGCTGTACAGTCAAGTCTTCTGCCTGCATTTGCTCCTGTACAACTTGTACCAGCTTGCATTTGCAGCCGCCCAACCTTCCACATCATCAACAACAGCTGTGTTTTCCGTTTGCTGCAGCCGCTCACCTCATTCACACATTTTTCAGCCAGCTGCCTACTGTTCTAGCAACCCCAATCACATCCCCAATCTCTCCAGATCTCTGTTTATTGCTGCCGTATACATTCTGAGGCTCTTTGCTTGCATATTGGGATCCATCAAAGTACGACACTCTCCAACTGATATTCTTTGCCCTGATCCTAGAGGTATGGGTGTCCAGGGAGGTCAGAATTCACTTTGCACGGTGTGTTTGCCAGATTGAGCATCGTATATATTCATTCATTCATTATTCATCTTCAGTGTTCATGATCTCTGAGTTATCCTAACTCTTAACTGTGCTCTTTATCAATCTGTGCTTTGTCATACGATTGTGTTTGTTATCTGTACACGAGTATTCATTTATATGGTATCAGAGCTAGGTACTCTCTGAAGAAACCTAGGTCCTCTGGTGGAAAGCTCCTCATAAAAAACAAAAACATCAAAGGGAAGATGACTTCAAACACTTCCGCAACACTCTGTCTCCAGTACATCCTATGCTAAGAACCGAGCAAGAGTGGGCTTCATAGCTTGCCCAACAAGGTTTTGACATTCGTGGAGTGACATCTAACTATAATGGTGTCTACAGACCCTATGAGATCTCATGGATCGAGAACAACTTGATTCTTATACATGGAGCCCAACAACAACTACAAGGTACCATTGTTTATTCACCCTTAGATTATGCACGCATGTCTAATGATTTTAGACCAAGAATGGAACCTCCATATAGGACTGGCCATCCTACTAGAGAAGCAAGCACTCAGGAAAAACCTTCATATTCTTCCCATCTTTCCACTCCCTTGTTAAATACACCTAGTGTTTACTTTTGTTCCCAATTTTAATGTTTCTACTTCCATGCAAGATGTTGGTAATATTCGAGAAGAGCATACCCTTCACTCAATTCATAACAACCTAAGTCCTAAAGAGGACAAATACGTTTATATAAACACAAGAAGTGCGCATAAGAAAAACTCAAATTTTCCTTCGTTAAATTTTCCTACAAGTTTTGTTTCACAAAGTCAAAATGAAGTTGATACATCATTAGTTCAAACATCATCATCTAGCTTTCAATTTCCTAAAAATGAATTTGCATTCACTTTCTCCAAATCTTTACTACAATTTCAAATTCCACCCTTCTCTTCTGCCACCCCCACATCTACATTTCCACCATTTTTCACATCACCTTTCATCATTTCACATGTACAACCAAACACCACATTGGGCAGATCTTCAAACATAAGCACATCCTATCCCTTTAGATTCTCTACTTTTGCACACTAGGTGGAGATGCACCAATGGCGAGGTTTTATCCCCAACCCACCCATCCATGGGAACCTATATGCACGGGTATCCCACCCACACATCACAAGCCCGCCGGCGCTCTTCTCCATCTCTTAGGCAGCCATAGAGTTTCCCAACATGATGATTCTAGTGGACTATCCTATACCTTTTCGGCATATGGATCATCCACCAATCAATCATCTCCATTAGAGCATATATCTAGAGTCACCATGCTAAGGACTTTGATCCCTCATGTAGCACCTAGTTACCCTCTGTCATGGGGATGTGGAATTTTGAGATCCTTTAATCTTGTTGGTAACATTTGATTAAGTTATTAATCAAATGTGCAAGGTTGTTTAGCACATGTGATGCACATGGCAAATATTCCATAGTAACACACCAAGGACCCTAAGAATGTAGTGGGTATCAAAGGCAAAAGTTGTGATAAATTATGCCAACTAGGTTTTGTTGGTCAGTTGGAATCTAATTTGACCCTAGGGCAGTAGTTTGGCCGATAAGTGTCATGGTGACACTAGTGACTAAAATTAAGTAATTAATTAATGCCAGTCTAAGACTCAATAGAGGTTGGGAACCACTTTAAGTTGCAAATGGCTTGGCCAATTTAATTATGAATCGGTACATTTAATTTACAGCAGGGACAAAAGGGCTATAAATTTAATTTTCAAATTTATTTAATTCTGAAAATTAATTAAATGACTGGATAATGCTAGAAAATAGGTTTAAAAGGTTGCCACTTGGCAAAAATGCCCATGCAAGACTGAAAAAAGGTCTTTGGAGGTTGGAGAGAGCGATTCAATGCATTCAAGCTGAGGAAAAGAGACAGAACAGGCTGCTGGTCTGAGTTTCCTACAATGCAGAACCTTCTCGAGACTGGAGCAGTAAGAATCAAGCCATCTAATGCGGGTAACAACAATTCTGGGATCTTCAGGAGCTGAGGACAGCTAATTGGGGCAGGTGACAACAGTTTAAGACCTCCTGGCAGCTAGCGACAGCATTAATGCTGTTTGCTACAGGCAACAATCAGATTTCAGGCCTTTCTCGCGTGAAAATCAGAAATTTCTCTCTTCTGACATTTTCTCACCTTCTCCAGCTTGTGCTCAGTCATTCTCAGCATTTCTCAACAGCATTTTGGATCAGTCAAATTTGGATAGCAAAAAGATCTCTGCTATAAACCCAAAAATTTTGCAAAAATTGGGGTTTGATAGCCACCTCAAGAACCATGCCAATTGGTGAAGGCATCCTACACTGAATTCAGCACCTAAAGTTTGTGTAATTGTCAAGGAATTCAAATCCCAGCCCATTCATTGTAAATTGGGGCAACATTTGGCCAGTTGGTGGTTCTGTTTGTGCAAGCCCCAGGTGAAAAATCAAGGGGCAATTGGCCCGAATTGATTGTTGATCGTTACTACAAGGGGCCTTTGGAACAGTAAAGGAGATTGTGAATCTCACCTTGTACTCATTCCATTGGCAATCAAGTCAAAAAAATATTGAAAGGGACAAGGAATTCAAATCCCAGCCCATTCATTGTAAATTGGGGTAAGATTTGGCCAGTTGGTGCTTCTATTTGTGCAAGCCCTGGGTGAAAAATCAAGAGGCAATTGGCCCGAATTGATTGTTGATTGTAACTACAAGGGGCTTTTGGAACAGCAAAGGAGATTGCGAATCTCACCTTGTACTCATTCCATTAGCAATTAAGTCGAAGGAATACCGAGAGGGGCGCCAATTTTGGGGCCAACAAGGTGTCCAATGTCCAAAAGTATTAAGGTAATTTGAGCATTTCAAGTTATATTCATTTGCTAATTGTTGTAATTAAGTGCTTAATTAAAAAATTACCAACCTTTCCAAGAAGAAAGATTGGCTTCACGATTCCATTGCCAGGATACCACTCAATCCCTTGATTTGGTGGGCACAAGGCACTTGATTACAAGCCAACACTTTGTGCTAGTGCTGATTTTTTATCTCAACTGAGAAATTACAACAATGTCTTCATACAATGAGATGCAATCAAGCAGTGATGATGCCTCTCACTATGAACATTCACATGCAAATGAAGAAAATGTGATGCCTGATGTTGGACAAGGCTCAGAACATGGATAGCAAAATGAGGCTGATAACCAACAAAGTGGAGAGGAATTTGATGAGCAGTTCAAGAATCGGATGAAGACAACAGTAAATCTCTTTGCAAAATAGGCAAAGGATCCTCAGTTTATCCACTTTTTGAATGCTTTAAAGAAGGACAACAAAGGCAAGAAGAAAAAATAATCTTCTACACCTTCGGCACAGCAAGGTGCATCGAAGGTAATGCCAAAGCCTTAATTTCAAGCTCCCAAAGATGCTAATGAAGCAAAACAATTGGTAACTACAGGGCAAGAGATGCAAATGTAAGGCCATCATGGAAGTGCTAATCCAATGGATTTTGGACAGTCGAGCATGCGTGCTATGATGGTGCAGCCAAGATACTTTGGTGAAAGCACAATTTCTTATGCTATGTTTGGATTGGGACTACATACAAGAATGTATGGCACAGATCCCTATGGTATGTAGCACCAATGAATGGTGTGCAAGGTCTAATGTATTCAGGTATGGCCGGAAATGTGCAAAACCCTATGTATCATCGTAGTGTTGGTTTGATGCATGGGGTGCAAAGTAGCATGTTTGGTAATGCAACTACATCCCCGAATGCTTATGGGATTCAAGGAATGAATGTTGGCCATGCAAATGCTCTGTACAATGTTGGTTATAAGACAAAAAATGTTGTAAGTAGTGCATGCGATGCATAGAAAAATGTATCTTGGTATGGCTAGTAGTATGCAAATGTCCATGCACAGTCACATTGCAATGGTTCAAAGTATTAAAACAAGAACGTTTCCTTATACATTTAGTGCTCCTAATATGTCAAGTACACATGAAGGGCCTGGCAACTGGATGCAATGTTGCATATTAGTTAAATTGAAATTACAACAATGTGAAGATATACAGCATCGTAATGCTTAAGGGAAAGAAAGGCCTACAACCTAGTGAAGGTTTCGAGGCAAGTAAATTTAGAGCATAGTTACACTCTTACGTAGTACGAACTGGTCGTACTATATGGTTCGTACCGTACCGTACCATATGAATTCGTACCAAAAAACAAGCATTTTTTTTCCTTTTTTTCTTTTTTTCTTTTTTTTTTTGCGTGGTGATTTGGGTTGTTGACTGTTGTTATTGTGGTGGTGGTGGTGGTGGTGATTTTGTAGCCTTGATCGATCAACCAAGAAAGGGGGTGGAAGCTTGATTAGACTCCTTATATATGTTTTGTTATGATTTATCCTAGAGCCAAAGGCCATATATAAGGTATTCAAGTAGTTCCAAACGTTTCTAATTGATGTCCCATCATTTTTCACAATATGTTAGTGTCATCGATAAATAAATTCAGCACCATTTGAGAATCATCAAGTAGCTTAATCCTATTGATTTTACCTTTGTTCACAGCTCATTTTGCACCACCCAACCCAAAGCATTAGTACACATTGCTAATAAAACTAGGCCAGAGGATAGCTTGGCCTAATATATCTTCTGAGAGTACACGAATTAGTGAATGTACTATCGATAGCTACTTTAGCCTTAGCAATGCCAAACAAAACCATAACAAAATTCATAAATCTTTTACCAAAACCTTTGGTGGTTTGTTTGGTAATCGTTGGTCTCACAGGTCATTTTGGCCTCTTGTAGACGTTAACGAAGCATCTCATGTCATTTCATCTCTCTCTCTCTCTCTCTCTCTCTCTCTCTCTCTCTCTCTCTCTCTCAAAAGCATACATGCCTCTTATTTATATGATCATTCATGTATGATGTATCCACTCCTATATATGTACTTGTAAGTTGTAGCACATGTTGCACATGCGGCATATGCCATAGAGGTTTTGGCGTGTTACCCTCAAGTATTCATCTTATATACTCCAATAGAATTGCTATTTAGACTTTAAACATCTGTTCTATCATCTTTAGTTCAAAATAATGAAGTTATTTTTTTTGTACTAATATCGTACCGTACCTTATAAAATCTTAAGGTACCATTTAGTACCGTATTTTATCGTACCGTACCATACCGTACTTTTCGTACCTGACAACTATGATTTAGAGGTAAAGTTTCCATATGCTTCTTGGTGAAGCTTCAACATTGTTTCACCAATAGATGTGAAGTGGATGGAAGAGGATGACTTAGCATATCATCCTCAATTGTTACAGCCTTACCTAGATGCCTTTCAATTAGAGCCGACTTTAGTTTGGGCTCAGTCAGGTTCAACAGAGTAAGGTCTAGAGTATTGCTTGATGGTCAAGGGGGGAGATAGCACTTCCACTCCGCCAGTTGTGGACAACTCTCATATGCAGTGGATCTCAGATGTATCTAGCATACATCCAAGGTACTGTGCTAACAGTATATTTTCCATGAGGTCACTATTTAGTATACTGGTCGCTGGGAGATACGTGCAAATGAATATGAGTTTCACCTGGGCACTGAAACTATACTTTTGCATTAGCTTATGATTAGTTTGGCATGAATTTTGCCTCAATTTGGAAAAAAAAACTCTGATCAGTTCAACTCAATTTTTGATCAGTTTGAGAACCGTTTATGGTCACTTTTGGGATTAGTTTTGCATCAGTTTTTGCATTGATTGCTGGTTAGCTTTTGCAATGAGCTTGTGATTAGTTTGGGGTCACATTTACAACAGTTTGTGATTAGATTATGCTCAATTTTCAATGGTTTACAACTGGTTCCATGGACAGCAGCATGTTAGTAAATACCATTGATAGTTTCAGCCATGGTTCATGCTGAATTAATGCTTTTCTATGGTTGATAGTCAAAACAATTGAGACATGAGTTATGGATGCATCCAATGAGCTTCTGACAACAATTCTAAACTAATTTTCAGTTTTATGTTACGCATATGCTGGCTGGAAATTTTCAACAGGTTTGGAGCATATAGCATGATTGGACAACAGTGGCCAATGATATGACTATAATCACTTATGGAAATTCCAGTGCAATATGCCTTTCCTTTAGCACAATGCAATGCACTCGAGGACGATTGCAAGGATTTCAAGGGGAAGGTCTGTCACAGGAATGTGAAATTTTGAGACGCTTTAATCTTGCTAATAACATTTGATTAAGTTATTAATCAAATGTGCAAGGTTGTTTAGCACATGTGATACACATAGCAAATATTCCATAGTAACAGGTCAAGGACCCCAAGGATGCAGTGGGTGTCAAAAGACAAAAGTTGTGTTGAGTTATGTCCACCGAATTTAGACAATTGGAATCAAATTTGACCCTAGGACAATGGTGCCAATAAGTGTCAGTGGTGACACTAGGGACTAGCATTAATTAATTAATTAATGCCAGTCTAGGGGTCAACAGAGTTTGGGGACCACATCAGGTTTCAAATGGCTTAGCCAATTTAATTATGGATAAGCACATTAATTTTGGGCAAGGTTAGAAGGGCTGAATTTAATTTTCAAATTTATTAGATTTTGAAAATTAATTAAATGGATGGATAATGCTAAGAAATGGGTTTGAAAGGCTACCACTTGGCCAAAATGCCCATGCAAGACTAAAAGCCAAAATGCCCATGCAAGACTAAAAAAACGCTTTGGGAGATTGAAGAGAGAGATTCAATGCATTTAGGGTGAGGTAAAAGAGAGAACATGCTACTGATTTGCATTTCTTGCAATGGAGGACCTTCTGGAGGCTAAAGCAACAAGAATCAAGCCATTTGATACAGACGATTTCTCGAATCTTCAAGAGCTAGCGACAGCTGATTGGGGTAGGCAACAGCAATTTGAGACCTCCTAGCAGAGCTGGCGACAACATTACATGCTGTCTAGTGTAGGCAGCAATCAGATTTCATGCCTTTCTCGCATGAAAATCAAGAATTTCTCTCTCTTCTAGCATTCTCTCACCTTCTCTAGCTTGTGCTCAGTCATTCTCAGCCTTTTGAATCAAATTTCAATCAAATTCGGTGGATAGCCCGAGAGATCTTTGTTGTTAACCCTAGAATTTTGCAGAAATTAGGATTAGACAACAACCTCAGGACTTGTCCCAATCAGTGAAGACATCGTACACTGAATTCAGCACCGGAAATTTGTGTAATTGTCAGGGAATTTAGAAGCCAACCCATTCATTGTAAATTGGGGCAGCATTTGGCCAATTGTGGTCCCATTTGTGCAAGTCCTAGGTGAAACATCAAGGGGCAATTGGCCCAAATTGATTGTTGATTGTAGCTATAGCAAGGGCTTTCGGAATAGCAAAGGAAATTGTGAATCTCAACTTGTACTCAATCCATTAGCAATCAATTTAAAGGAATAGCGAAAGGGGCACCAGTTTTGAGGCCAATAGGGTGTCCAATGTCCAAGATTATTAAGTTAATTTGTGCATTTTAAGTTATGTTTATTTGCTGATTGCTGTAATGAACTGCTTGATCAAGGAATTATCACCCTTCCCAAGAAGGAAGGCTTGTTTCACCCTCCTTTCTCTCCTATGCTACCCACCTATACCCCTCCTCATTAAGCCATCTGGTGAAGTAAACAATTTTGATCAAATTAAACTTTTATTTTTCTTCAAATCTTCACAGAAAACATGTTAAACATTGATGACCACTTGAAGCCTTATTAGAGATCATAAGAACTTGAACTCTTGTTTCTTTGAGTTAAAATCCTTCACTAAGAGGGATGATTTGACTGTCAAGTTGGCTAAGTCCTAGTTGTCCATATCTAGCGGACGGGTCAACTCATCTGATCCGTCTTGTCCAGACACGTCTGATCATGTCCAATGGCATCCAATGGAAACTGTCTAACTGTTTCAAAGTGCTTGTTTGTGACTATTTGGGTCACTTTTGGGGTAAATTATAGGTGTTGTTTAGCCTTCCTCTCCACAACACATTTGTACTCTCTCTCTCTCTCTCTCTCTCTCTCTCTCTCTCTCTCTCTCTCTCTTTTTTCGTAAAAGGTAATTGTATTAATTACGAAAAAAAGTACAAGATTACATGATTACACGAGTACAAGAGACACGAGGGCCGTAGGCCAACGTGTGGGAAATCCCCGGACTAGTATACTAAAAAGGTTACACCAATCATGGCAAGGACCCAGAGGCAATTGCCAAATGCCAGGAATGCAAATCCTCCCGAGGGAGCAAGTCAGAGTGCCTGATGAGATCTAGCTGCCAATGCAAGAGCCCTTTAAGCCTTGCAATATGTCGCGGTACATTAGAGGCCGAATCAAAGAGAAAAGCATTTCGGGTGGTCCAAATGTGCCAACATCCCCAGTATCTGAAAAAGTGAAATAAGATCTTCATATGTAACGGTGGCGGTGTGGGATACTTTGGGCGCACAAAAGCCCAATCGAAAGGAGTCAGTGAGGACCCCACCACTGCGCGCCAGATTTGCAACAAGAGAGACCAGATATTCTTGGCGAGCAGGCAAGAAAGAAAACGATGTCGGGCCGATTCCGCCGTAGTGGTGCAGAAGAAACAATTGCCATTCGAGATTCGACGCTTGGAAAGGGCCGAGGCAAGAGGAAGACCACCAATCATTACCCGCCACAGAAAGGCCTTGCATTTGAAAGGTGTCTTATTCTGCCATCCCTCCATCAGTGTTGCCTGCCACCATGACAGTGATTTCCGCAGGCCCCAAACAGTATTAGCTTTCACACCCAGCCATGAGAACTCGCCAAAGGGTTTATGAATAACGAGAGATTTCTTTTATTTTGTGTGATCCATACAATAGCGGGTAGCGGGAATCGAATCCGCATCAGTAGCTTGGAAGGCTAAGGGTTATAGTCGATGCTATTTCATGTGTGGAAGGGATGCCCATCTAGTTTTTCAGGATTCAAGATTGTTTATCTTTTTCCATATTATCTTTTCAATACAGGTTAATAAAAATCAAGATTTTATTGAACCCGATCACCCGCTACACCTACTCTGTGGTTTCCCCATTGAGTTTCATTCTTGTATATAGATTGAAAAGGGTCGAAGTGAATGTTAAAAGATTAGAAAGATTCGTAGAATACTTCGGGTTGGGCCCAAACTCTTGTATCACTTCCTATGGAGCCCTGCAAAGTCGACCATAGATCCCGTCGGAATGCGGGATCATTCGGAGCATAGAGTCCCAGCAACCATAAAATCTCTCCTTCAAATAAGACTTCGATTACCAGAAAGCGGCCCTGCACATCATTTTTAACAAGAACAGGCTGGTATTTCTCATGGACAATCATCAGCACGCCCGAATAGTGCTTAGCCAGTGTCCCTGCATAAAATAGACGGAATCCATGGCAATCCACAACTTTTCCTGCCTCACCGTGACTTTTGTGCTCCACTGCACACAATACATCCCACTAGTTCTCATGCAAGACAGACCACATGGTATGTTGCTTATGGCGAGAGCAAATGCCTCGCACATTCCACGTGGCAATCTTCATATATTTTCAAAAAAGGAAGTCAGGAACGAGGCGTCTGTTGCCTCGATTGCACCTTTTCCGCGAGGGCATCCAAGACACCCTTATCCAGAAAATCAGCCAATACTGCAAACGAATTCGGGCGACTTGCTTTAGAGGTAGAAGGGAAATCCACTGCCTTGGGAGTAGGGCGGGGATAACGCCTATCCCAAGGTGTAATCACATTACCTTTTGCATCAAACGCCAGCTTAGCAGGTGGGCCCTTGGGGCCCTCTGAATAGACTTTCCTTGAAGACGGATGACGGGGGGCGGACAGGGCCATAGTACGCGCAGCCTGCTGTGAGGTGACCATGTCTTTCCTACGCGTGTACGTGCGCACGGAATCCAGGGAAGCATTAGGCCTAGGATCTGCCAGGCCTGCGTCCAACTTTTTACCTTTTTTCTATCGTGCCTCAATCCAGTCAATGCTAGGAGAATCCAAATCCCGGACCTGTTGTTTGCCTTTATCCATGACAGTAGGTGGCTGAAGGGTCTCCTGTGTCGGGGCATCAAGCACCATGTCATCCTTGGGCTGCACAACCTACGCCTCCTCAGAAGACGGTTGCCGTTCCGGGCATTCGGCCACAAAATGCCCTAGTTTACCACATGAAAAGCAGTGTCCAGCAAAATTGCCCCATTTCAGGCGAAAATGCAAAGGATGCATGCCAGAACAATTGAGGCGAAGCCACGCAGGCCTTTTCCTGGCCGTATCCCATAGCATGCATAAACGGTTTCGGTTCATAGCTCTAAGGCTTGGGGGAACCAACATTGTGCCCACAACCGCCATCGCGTCCTTCAACAATGGCCAGTATACCGCTGGACAATTTTCCACTTCCACCCACACCGGGCATTCTCGTTGAAGCAGACGCTGGAAGTCAGCCATAGGGCGCCATGGTACCACATGGACCAAGCGGCGATCAAAGAATAGTGGCAACTTGGACAGGAGCTCAGCTCGATGCGATTCCGATTTCAACAGCACCTCATAGAAGCCGCGAGGTCCAAGGAAGATCTCCTCAACACACTCCCCTTGCAATAAATGGTGCATCCACTGGCGAATATGTGAGAGCACTGGGATTCTGCCGGTGAAAAAAAGTATAACTGCACGGTCATAAAACACCGAGAAGGACCGCAAGACTGATTTTGGGTCCACCGTGGCTTCCAGCACATCATCCGCAGCCGCAGCAGAGAAAGTTTCATTATTATGCTGGACATAATCGCCAAGCAGAGTATTGGCAAAGTCCAGCAGATGCTCCCAGTCAATTTCCTGCGAATCCACAGGTTCAGAGGCAACCTGCGCATAGGAACGGTCCTAAGGACCCATTGGCTCGTCTGAAGTATGCTTGGAGTGTTTGCCTGCAGGCGGCAGTTCAGAACCCGGAGGCGGCTCCTCCGTGCATGGCACCATATCCTCCGGCTCCTCTGTATCGGAATCAGGGTGAAGGGCTGCCACCGTCCAGTCGAGAAAATCCATATCCAGGCCAGCCATACTGCTGTCTTCTCGCTTTCGCTCGCCCCCTCACTCTCTCTCTTTCTCTCTCTGTGCAAGTTCCGCAGACCTGCAAAATCCGGGAACCACCCGGCTGCAACAACAGGACAGTGAGGCTTCAACACGGCTGCAACAGGCTTCCACACTGACGCAGAGCAGCCGACCACAAACGGAGGGCTCTCTCTCTCTCTCTCTCTCTCTCTCTCTCTCTCTCTCTCTCTCTCTCTCTCTCTCTCTCTCTGTACAGGAGCAGATCAGATCTCGGATCTGTGCAGGGTTGCAGTCACGTGCTGCCAGGTTAGGGCTCCCTTTCTCTGTCGCGGCACAGCAAGATGCAGAGGGCAAGCACCCGCGGGCAGCAGACGTAGAGCAGACGGCTGACGGGACAACTGACGAAGGGTCTGTACTCTCTCTCTCTCGACTCCTGTCTGTCGAGCTCTGTCGAGCTCACGGGCACGCGCAGATGCCTCCAGGCGAAGACGCGTACCTGCGGACGTAGACGAGCAGAGGCTGACGGCGACTGACGTAGCGCGGGCAGACGACGGGGGCTCAGGGGCTGAGGCGACGGGGGCACAGACGACGGGGGCTCAGGCAGACGACGGGGACTCAGGCGACGGGGGCTCAAGCAACCGACGATGGTCCGTTGCCGCCATCTCAACTCTCTCTCTCTCTCTCTCTCTCTCTCTCTCTCTCTCTCTCTCTCTCTCTCTCTCTCTCTCTCTCTCTCTCAACCTCGGAGCAGAGACATGGAGCCGCCCAACGCCTGCTCACATAATTCTACCGAGAGCCAACTACCATCCCCACCCTGAGTCCCCCACTCTCAGCCCCGCTGACCTCCGAGCCGCAAGGGACCACCCTAGCCATAGCCACGGCAAGAAGTAAAGCCCGACACCCACGCCCAACCCGCCCTCGCCCCCGCAAGAGGCACATGTCGAGGATACAAGGGATACTACACCGCCACCGGAAGGCCCTACCCTGCTAATTCAACCTCTCGATGTTAGATAGACCCATGCTGGACATTTTAGGATGACCAAGATCCATGAGCAGTTCCACACCATACTTGGAACACATATGAATTGTACCCAGCCTATATACCACCTTGTACCTACTCAATTAGTTTATCATAGCATTAGATGGTAGCTAACTAGGACTCGGAAAGTTTCCTAGACATTTTATATGTAACGTTTTGGTCTCATAGGCCACTTTGGCCTTTCATAGACGTTAATATAACTTTCTTTCTTTCTTTCTTTCTCTCTCCTAGAAATATACTCTCTCGCTCTCTATTTTCAAATTCAAATTTCAAGCTCAACTTTCAAGCTCTCTATTCTCAAACTCTCTCTCCTCAAGCCCTCTAACACCCCTCCCTTAAGCTCTCCTTCACCACATCTCCACCCTACCTCCACTTTCAAGCTCTCCATCGGCCATCCTCTCTATCCTCAAGCTCTTAATATGTAAACTCATGGTATAAAGTCTCTAAATGTTTAAAGTGTATTATTTGGAGTCTCAACATTAAGCACAGGCATTAATAGTATATGCATAATTTTTTTCATCATACATAGGTCCAAGATTTATTAGTCCAATTAGTACCATACTAGTATCGGATGGTACTAATTGAAAGCCATCAGACCTGAGTATCCGCACTTGCTCGCTACATCGGCCACCACTGGCTTACCCAAATCAGTTGATGATCAAGTCACTTTGTTCATAAATAAATTGCCACAAAGATATTTCAACTTTATCCAACAAGTCATCTCACATCCCTAGTTACCCACCTTCTATGAGTTTGAGTGTCAACTATTGTGTTACACTCAGTTGTTCAAACAATTTCATAAGAAATCCCAATATTCAAAGGGGGCCTTAAACTTCCCAAAAGATGGAGCAAGGTGGTGAAAAGACTAATACCAAGACAGAGTCGAGTAGTAAGGAGCAAAGTACTCCACACCCACCCAAGGATTGAAACCAGGTTGGCAAAATGTCCCCAAAACAAATAGGTACTGTCAGCATTGCCAAAAGGCCAACCATTTTGACGACGAGTGTTACTCAAAGGCCTAGGGCAATCCAAACTAGACCCTCTTTCCCACCTGGGGACTTGGGCACATCAAGCAAGGATACTTTAGTCATATCTTCACAGCCGAGAGGGGGATCATCCTTCACCGCAACAAGGATGTAGATCCACTACTCACATGGCAACATGACAATATACCCCCACTTTACCAAAGGGGTAGGTCTTCTAATTGGTCCATCCATAGATGACGCCCAAAGTCCCTTCTTGCTCTCATATTACTACTTATATCGTCAAAATATCACAACCTTCACCTTCTCAATGCATTCCTAGACCCATACACAAATCGAGGTGAACAAGTGAAGCGCAGCGAAGGAGCAAAGTTGTTGTTTTTGCAAGTTTTTGCTATTCATGAAGAACAAGAGGAGAAAGCCTTAGCAGGCACGATTTGCAAAGACAGAGGGGACTTCCCTTGTTTTTGTGTAAGTTATTCAAGTGACAATGTCTTCTGAGATCGTCACGAAGTTTCTAATGGAGATTTTGCAGAGCTGAGAGTGAATGCAACTGATAACACAGACACACAGAGTAGAGAGCAGTAGAGACGAGAGTGAGCACCACATGTCAAAATGACTAAGTGACCAGAGAGACAGGAGGATTTGCAAGGGAGAACACAGAGTGTGTACGGCAAACATTGAGAGAGAAAAGAAACACAGAAGATGATGAAAGATGAATCATGCTAATGAAGTGAATCTAGTACAAGGGTGCCGTAGCACAAAGGAAGCCTTGGAGTGCAGGAAGATGTTGGGTATAAAGGGCCATCATGCCTTTTATATGTGCACGGGTGTGAACACACCCTTAACACATTTGTACTTTCATATATATATCATATCTAAAAACCTAAAGAGGTACACTCGTCATTGTACCCAAGAACATCAAGTGTTGTGCTCACTCTCTCCTTTCTACTCACAGCTCTCTTTACTCTGTGTGTGTGTGTGTGTTATCCGTAATGTTCACTCTCAGCTCCTCGTCAAGCTCCATCAAACTGGTATCAGAGCTCACAAGTCATGCACGCTTTCTACAATCAGTAATAGTTGTCAGGCTGAGTGACAGACGAGCAAGAGCTTCAAGCACTAGTCGTCAATATTTGACAGGTGCACAAGAGCCAGTCGAGCAGGCCAGTAGGAGTTGTAGGTGTCGCAGGCGAGCAAGCGTGCAGCAGCACGCGATGGGACCAAGCCAACGGACACGACAGGGCACCAATTGTGGCACAAGGCGACAACGCAAGGCAGGCGTGATGGTTGGCAACGAGGACCAACGAGGCAGCAATTGCGCGATGACACGCTACAGGCATGGGCGAGGCGACAGTCGACAGGTGACTGGACAACCGATGAGCGTGTGGCAACCTGCACAACAGGTCAAACGAACCCCCCCCCCCTCCCAATCACCCTTTTGCCCCCTTTCCTTTGCAAGCGTTCGTGTGTGTAAGCACACTTTAGGTTTTCTGGACAAAGTTGTGCCATAAATTTGGAGATTTGTCTAGATTTGATAAGAGCAAGACACAACAGTTATATTTGTCTCGGAAATTGCGGGAATTTGTGACATTTTGCCTCCAACATTTGGAGCTTTTCATATATATCCAAGAATTGGGCTCAAATTTACCCAATTTCTCGACATTGATGCACATTGGACCCCATGCAATTTGAGGCTTTTGCTGTTTGGGCAAAATTTGTCCGCCATTTCTTCATTTTATGTACATGCGGGTTTAATTCCATGCAATTTGGACACCTAGCACTTGAAAAAATTTTGGGCTTTTGCTAAAATTGCTCTATTTTGGCAAAATTGGCTTGTTCTATGCATGTCAGAATCAGTGCAGATGTATGGTTGATGCTTTAAGCACAAAATACTTCTCATGATGTATTTTCCTAGGATATGGTGATGAAGGTGAAATGGGGTATAGACTATGGGATCCTGAGAAAAGAAAAGTAGTACCCAACAATGATGTTATCTTCCGAGAAGATCACATGCACAAACAGCCCGAAAGAACAGAGGAAGTCCGTAGGGTTGTATTCCGGGAAGAAATACCTTTTGGACAGCAAAATGTGCCCACTATACAGCAGCAAATACCTACTATAAATGAACCTGCAAAAGCAAAAAATAATGCTGGAAATGATCAGCCAGCTATTGCCCATAATGATGAGCCACTCGATGTGCAGGAACAGCCAGGACAGCAAGCTGTTAATACTGATTTGCAGGCTGAAATGCCAGGACAGCAAGCTGAAAATGGAAATTTGCAAGAACAACCAGCAAACAATGATCATTGGGTTAGGAGATCGTCTACGGCTACTAGACAACCTGATAGATTTCGTTCCTAATGCAAACAATGTGGCTCATTATGTCATGTTGACAAACTGTGGTGAACCATCTTGCTTCAAGGAAGCAATGGACAGACAAGACAGCAAATGGTATAAAGCCATGTTGTCAGAGATGAAATCTATTGAGAAAAATGGCACTTGGGACTTGGTGCACTTGCCTAAAGCACAGAAAACCCTTCCATGCAAATGGGTTTACAAGATGAAGGTCACTTCTGGTTCCTCGCCAAAGTATAAAGCAAGATTGGTTGCGAAGGGGTACAAGCAGGAGCATGGAGTTGACTTTGATGAGATCTTCTCTCCTGTAGTCAACATGACTACATTGAGAACCATTTTGGGCTTGGTTGCAACTGAAGATATGGAGCTCATACAGATGGATGTAAAGACTGCATTCTTACATGGTGATCTGCATGAAGACATATATATGCAGCAGCCTGAAGGGTTTGTGGAAAAAGGGAAAGAGAAGATGGTATGTAAACTCAAAAGGAGTTTGTATGGGCTGAAACAAGCACCGAGAGAACGGTATCATAAGTTTTATGCAGTCTCAAGGTTTTCATAGAAGTCAAGTGGATCACTGCTTGTACACCAAGAAGGCCGCAGATGGCAGCCTGATTATCTTGGTTCTATATGTTGATGACACGCTGATTGCTAGCACGGATACTCATGCCTTGGACTAACTAAAGCAAAGTCTTCATGGCAGCTTTGGCATAAAGGATCTTGGTGATGCAAATCACATTCTTAGCATGCGAATACTCAGAGATAGGTCAAACGGATTGCTCTATCTATCTCAGTAGAAGTATATCTCCAAGGTTTTTGCAGCATTAACAATTGGGGTTCCATTGCCTCCATATGTGAAACTCAGTGCAGAGAATAGCCCTACATCTGATAATGAGAAGGCTAAAATGGCCAAGACACCATATGTTTCAGCTGTTGGCAGTTTGATGTATGCTATGGTTGCTAAACATCCTGACATTGCCTTTGCAGTGGGAGTGGTTAGCACATACATGGCAAACCCTGGTAAAAAGCATTGGGAAGCAGTGAAAGGTATTATGAGATACCTCAAAGGCACAAAGGATCTGTGCATCTGCTTTGGAAAGTAGAAGACATCTGTTGTTGGCTTTACGGATGCAAACTATGCTAGTCATGCGGATTGCAAAAAGCCCACTTCTGGATATGTGTTTATCTTCACAGGAGGAGCAGTCTCTTGGATCTCCAGACTACAAAAGTGTGTTGCATTATCTACTACAGAGGCAGAGTATATGGCTGCCACTAAGGCATGCAAAGAGGCTTTATGGCTTTCACCTCTAGTAGGAGAGCTTGGCATTACACGGTTACCTGTTCTCCATTGTGATAGTCAAAGTGCTATCATGCTAGCACGGAATCCCGTCTTTCATGCAAAGACAAAGCACATACAGGTAAAGTACCACTTCATTAGAGATGTACTTGACAGCAAGAGCATTGAGCTTGTCAAAGTACATACAAATGATAACCCTACAGACCTTCTCACGAAGGGTCTTCCAGCAAAGCAGTTTGCTCATTGCCGACAGATGATGGGAGTTGGATAGATATATGTATTTCAGCTTTGTACATGCCTAGACTTAGCTGATTCTTTTCTCCTCTCAAGGCACATTGCCTTTAGGTGGGAGTTTGTTGGGAATAAAGGGCCATCATGCCTTATATATATATATCTCTAAAAACCTAAAGAGATACACTCGTCATTGTACCCAAGAACATCAAGTGTCGTGCTCACTCTCTCCTTTCTACTCACTGCTCTCTCTACTCTATGTATGTGTGTTATTCGTCACATTCACTCTCAACTCCTCGTCAGGCTCCATCAGAAGACTGCCCAAGACACCTCTGAGTCTGCAAACACAAGATTAGGAGGTGTCGCCTGGAGCAAGGAGACTGCCGTCGAAGGGTGAGAAGCCTCTGAATCTGCAAACGCAAGGACGAAGAGTGGTACTTATGAGTAAGGAGACAGCCGATGAAGCCTCCTCATACAAACGCAAGCCTAATGAGATGACGATAGCCTCTAGGAGTGAAACGCCAAATGTGGAGTGATGTCAAAAGGGTGAAAAGCAACCAAGAACCAAACACAAGGCGCAACTATCTCTGATGAAGGTGATGCCTGCTGGAGAGAGACGCCAAAATGGTGAGGAACCTCCCTGGCAGCCAAATGCAAGAAGGTGGATCCGCTAGAAGGGTGGAGGATGACACCAAATAGTGAGGAACCTCCATGGCAGCCAAATGCAAGAAGGTGGAGCCACCAGAAGGGTGGAGGATGACGCCAAATAGGGTGGATGCCGACACCAAGAGAGTGTGGACTCCAAACGCAAGATGTAGGAGCACAGAATATGTTGTCGCCAACAACGGAGGATGGACACCAGCTGAAGATCAGCACATTGCCACCACAAACGCAGCCAACTGGAGATGAAGGCTGGCGCCAGGAGAGAGTGGAGATGGTGGTAGGAGAAACAAGAGACAGATGATGAAAGAGAGAGAGTGTCAGAAGACTGACGAAGAGAGAGTGGGAGCGATGGACTAAAGGATCAGCCGTAAGGAATGAATTAGAGAGTGGCCCATAAATAGGCACAATCAATATAGGGTGGTACCCCTTTTTGGGACTACAAACCCTAAACGCAAAACGCAAAAAAGCAAAAATACAAACTGCGGGTGAAGAGTGAAGGATTTCTCAACACGACACACTTGATGTTCTGTACAAAGACTAGTGTACCACTTTTTAGGTTTTAATAATATATATATATAAAGTACTAGAAGTGTAAGGATGCGTTCACACCCAAACACGGTAAAAGGCACAATGAGTCTTTATTCCCAACAACCTCCCACCTAAAGGCAACATGCCTAAAGGGAGAGAAAAGAATCAGCTAAATCTATGTATGTACAAAGCTGTAATACACATATACTATCAAACCCCCATCATCTGGCGGCAATGAGCAAACCGCTTGATTGGGAGACCCTTCGTGAGAAGGTCTGCAGGGTTATCATTTGTATGTACCTTGACAAGCTCAATGCCCTCGTTGTCAAGTACATCCTTGATAAAGTGATACTTCACCAGTATGTGCTTTGTCTTTGTGTGAAAGATAGGGTTCCATGCTAGCATGATAGCACTCCGACTGTCACAGTGGAGGATAGGAACCTCTGTAATACCAAGCTCTCTCACTAGACGTGAAAGCCAAAAAGCCTCTTTGCATGCCTCCGTGACACCACATATTCTGCCTCTGTAGTAGACAATGCAGCACACTTTTGCAGCCTAGATATCCAAGAGACTTCTCCTCCTATAAACATGAACACATATCCTGAAGTAGACTTCCTGCAGTCAGGATGGCCAGCATAGTCTACATCTGTGAAACCAACAACAGATGACTTCATGTACCAAACCCCAAGAGTCATTCTTCATGAGGGATTCCATCTCTGATAGCATTGCTTTTTGCTATTTCTTACTATCATGTCTGTCCATTGCTTCTTGGAAGCATGACGGTTCACCACAATCTGTTAACATGACATAATCAGTCATATAGTTTACACTAGGAACAAATCTATCTGGCCATTTTTGCACTCTGGTCCTACGGACCTAGTGGTCAAAATTTGTTGGTTGTTCAACCTACAAATCTGCATTAACAGCTTCCTGTTATGCAGGTTCAACATGTTGTACAGCTGGTTCAGGTTGTTCCGGAGGCCCATGTTCATGCTGAATTTGTGGGACATCATGAGCAAGATCCTACTGATCATTTTCAGCATCATTCCCTGCATTTTTAGGGACATTTACAACAGGTATTTGCTACTGTCTAACGGACGATCTTTGCTGTCCTATTGGTACATCCTCCCAAAATACAACCCTTCTGACATCCTTTCGGGCTATTTATGCATGTGATCTTCTCGGAAGATGGCATCATTGCTGCGTACTACTTTTCTTTCCTCGAGATCCCATAATCGATACCCCATCTCACCTTCATCACCATATCCTAGGAAACTACATTTACAGGACTTTGGCTCAAGTTTGCTATGTTCTTCCTTGCAAATGTGCACGAATGCCTCGCAACCAAACACTCTGGAGTAAGCATACGAAGGTGGGTTGCTTGAGCACTCTTCTTGAGGGACCCTGCACTATTCAAAATCAGCATACCACAAAGATGGTAAATAACCCAAACGAGAGAGCACTTTCATTCCAGATAGATTCATGTGTCCCAACCGGCTATGCCACAAAAAAAAAACTCGACTACTCCGTTATGGCGACTACATGATCACGCACACTAGATACATGCAAAGGATACAATGTATCACTTTTGGACCCCTTGGCAACAATGTGAGAACCCTTACAAATTTTCCATTTGCTATCTCCAAAGGTGGTGTGATAGCCTTCATCATCTAGTTGCCCTGTGCTTATCAAACTCTTCTTGAGCTAAGATACATGTCTCACATTATGCAAAACAAACATGGAGCCATGCTGAAATTCCAGTTTCACACTGCCAATGCCTGCAATTTTACATGCATAGTATCCCCCAAGTGGACAACACGACATATATCACCATTGTAGTCAAAGAACCACTCATGATATGATGCGACATGAAAGAACGCACCTAAATCAAGTATCCAAGTGTGCATATCATCCTTAGAATCTGCAATCAATACATGTGCACTCAAAGAAGAAGTAAGAAGTACATCACCATTGCTATCATTATCATGAGTGACTACATTAACCTCTTCTATTTTCACATTGCTCTTTTTGGCAAGCTCGATGTCCTTGTTTTCAGCCTTGTTGGCTCCAGTGTTTTTGTTTTTGCTTTCTTCGATTGAAAGCAATCCCGTTTGTAGTGCCCTTTTTTTGCCACAATGATGGCACTCCACATATTTTTCACAAGATTTGCTGCATGCTCTGTTTTCAGAACTGCTCTTGTGCTGAAATCCACCTCTAGTGTGTAATGCATTTGAAGACTTGTTTGCTGAGTTATTCGGCATATTGAGTTCTTCCATCAACAAAGAACTCTCCACATCAGAGCATAACAACTGAGCATTTGAATTACTCAAAGCTGTCCTAAAAGTATCCAAACTTTTAGACAAA